>NC_053025.1:405276194-405399371 GCF_003073215.2 Triticum urartu | reverse complement strand
GTTTGGACTTCATGGCTAACACTGGAGCGCAGAATTTTAACCAGCGGCACAAAGGAGGGCTGACTCAGGCTGAAGTGTCAAACATCAACCTTGAAGCATTGATGAATCAGCCGTGTCCGAAGCACGGATCTTGTGAGAAGCTGTCCAAGCATCTATGGAAGGATTGCAATATCATGAAAGAATTCAAGAAGTCCCATCTTTTCCAGAACAATAATGGGCCGAATGGCGGCTCAGGTTCCATCTCCGATGGTCCAAGTTATGGTGGTGGCGGTTCTCATTCCGGCTTTCAGGGCCAAGGCAATCAAAGCAACCAAGCCAATCAGGGCGGTTATAATCATCAATCTGGTCAGGGGAATCAGCAGCAGCAATCTGGTTATCAAAGTAATCTGAAGCAATTGAATAGTGGGAAGTACCACGTCTTCACCACAAGTTTATGTAAGAGGGATCAGAAGCTTCATAAAAGGGCAGTAAACGCCATTGAGCCAGTGGTTCCCCGTTATTTACGGTGGTCTGAGCAGCCCATTGTTTGGAGTCATGAGGATCACCCGCCCCGGGTCGATAATCCGGGTCACTTGGCGCTAGTGGTGGCGCCTCAGGTTGGAGGATACAAATTCACTATGGTGCTCATGGATGGAGGCAACAACATTAATATCCTTTATTATGAAACTTTCCGTCATATGGGGTTGACCGACAAAAACCTTAAACCATCAAACACTGTTTTCATGGTGTGGTGCCTGGTAAATCGGCATATCCAGTCGGTAAGATATCTTTGGAGGTAGCTTTTGGAGATGATTATGATTCCAGATCTGAGACGTTGACCTTTGAAGTGGTTAAGATCAAGAGCCCTTATGATGCTCTGTTTGGGCGGCCGGCTTATGCCAAGTTCATGGCACGACCTTGTAATGTTTATCTGCAGCTCAAGGTGCCGGGTTACAAAAGGACCATCACGGTGCATGGAAGCTAGAAGGTAGCCTTGGAGTGTGAAGAAGGTGACGCTGCTTGTGCCAAGTCTGTCTACATGACAGAGGAGTTGAAGTTTTATAAAGACAATGTTGACCCGACAGATATGACATCCTTGAAAAAGCCAAATACGGAGCATGATCCGGTCTTGAAATTTAAGTCAATAGATGACACTAAGCTAGTTGATTTTGTTCTTGGCGATTCATCCAAGCAGTTCAACATCAGTGCTAATCTGGATCCGAAATAGGAAAGCGTGCTCATCGAGTTCATCCGTGAGAACCGGGACATCTTTGCATGGAAACCTTCTGACATGCCAGGTGTACCGAGGGAACTCGTTGAGCACACTCTTAATATTGATCCAAAGTTTAAGCCGGTCAAGAAATTCCTTCATCGTTTTAATGAAGAGAGGCGTAAGGCCATTGGTGAAGAAGTGGCCCAGCTCTTGGCGGCTGGGTTCATTGTCGAAGTTTTTCATCCTGAGTGGTTGGTAACCCGATATTAGTACTTAAGAAGAATGGCACTTGGAATATGCGTGTGGATTACAAAGATCTAAACAAGGCTTGTTTGGCTGATCCCTTTGCTCTCCCCTGTATTGATCAAATTATTGATGCTACGGCGGGTTGTGAGCGTTTGAACTTTTTGGATGCTTATTCTGGTTATCATTAGATCAAGATGGCAGTTAAGGACCAGGAGAAGACATCTTTCATTACTCCGTTTGGAGCCTTCTGCTATGTGTCCATGCCTTTCGGGCTCAGGAGTGCCCAGGTGACTTACCAATGGTGTGTTCCAAATTGCCTTCACAATCAAATCAGGCGTAATGTTCATGCTTATGTGGATGACATTATGGTGAAGTCCAGGAAGAAGGAGACCCTGATTGATGATTTGAAGGAGACCTTTGGCAATCTCCGGGTTTATAAGATGATGCTTAACCTGACCAAGTGTGTTTTTGGTGTACCAGCTGGTAAGCTTTTGAGTTTTCTGGTCTCTGAACGAGGTATTGAAGCTAACCCGGAGAAGATAAAGGCTATCACCTCTTTGGCTAAGCCGGCGTGTATCAATGATGTTCAGCATTTGGCGGGTCGTATTGCGGCCTTAAGCCGGTTGGGTGAAAAGGCTATCCCTTTGTACCAGATGATTAAGAAGACAAATCACTTTGTCTGGAGCGATGCTGCTGATCAAGCATTTGAGGCTTTGAAGAAACAGTTGGCTGAGCCGCCGGTTCTTGCTGCTCCCATTGATAAGGAGCCTTTGTTGTTGTATGTAGTGGCCAATAGTAGAGCTGTCAGTGTAGCCATTTGGTGGAAAGGAAGGAAACATGCAAGGAATATCCGGTTCAACGGCCGGTTTACTACATCAGTGAGGTGCTTATTGAGTCCAAGCAGAGGTGCCCACATTGGCAGAAGCTTGTATATGGGGTTTTCATGGCTAGCCGTAAGCTTAAGCAGTATTTTCAGGGTCATCCTATCACTGTGGTTAGTTCTGCCCCTTTAGGGGATATCATTAAAAACAGAGAAGCCACAGGTCAGATAGCCAAATGGGACATTAAGCTCGGACCCCATGGTTTAAAGTATGTGCCCCGTACAACCATCAAGTCTCAAGCACTCGTGGATTTTATCAATGATTGGATAGAGTTGCAGATGCCTGAGGAGAAGCCGGATAACACATATTGGACTATTCACTTTGATGGATCCAGACAATTGGAAAGCTCGGGGCTGGAGTTGTCTTGACTTCCCCACAAGGTGATAAATTCTCTTATGTTCTCCAGTTGATGTTCCCTTGTACTAACAATGCAGCTGAGTATGAGGCCTTGCTCCATGGTCTTCGGATGGCGAAGGAGATGAACTTAAGCTGGGTGAGATGTTTCGGCGACTCAGATCTGGTAGCTCAGCAAGTTTCTGGCACTTGGGATTCTAAGGATCCGCTCATGGCGGCTTATCGCTGGGAGGTTGATGCTATTGCGGGCCACTTTAAGGGTTATCAAGTTGAACATATTAATGGCAGGAAGAATGAGGCGGCTGATGCTTTGAGTTGGTTAGGATCCCAGCGTAAACCGGTGCCACCTAACACTTTCCTGGATATTCTACATAACCCTTCTGTCAAATTGCCTACAGAGGAGGATCTTGCTGTTCCTGACCCGGAAGCACAACTGGTGGAGGCAATTCATGCTATTCCTCGTTGGACAGTTACATATTTGGCTTATATGACCCGGGGCGAGTTACCTGAGGATGAAACTTTGGCCAGGCAGATAACCCGGTGGTCTAAGTCAATGACTATTTGAAAGTGCTAGTTATCGAATAGAGGGGGGGTAAATAGGCGATTTTTATGAAAGTCTTCAAAACACGGGCGCTTTGAAGACAAATAGTAGAAATGAACCTATTGGTATGCAGCGGAAGGTAGACTACACTAGACAAGCCATAGTCAAGTAAGCAATGAAGTGAAAGCACGAAGACTATTAGCAGCTAGGCAGTATGGATCAGGATGGAAGATAGTATGAAGCCAAACAACAACAGTCTTCACACAGTGAAGTCAATCAGATCATGCAAGCAGGCAATGACTTCATGAAGACAAACAGTAAGTAAAGAGAGGTAGAGGATAGAACCAGTTGCTTGGCGAGGACAAGGATTTGTTGGACCAGTTCCAGTTGGTGTGAAAACTGTACGTCTGGTTAGGGAGGCTGAGATTCAACTCAGAAGACCGCGTCTTCACCTTATTCCCATTGAGCTAAGGACACACAGTCCTCTCCCAATCACTATGGTAAGTCTTCAAGGGAGACTTCAAAACCTTCACAAACTTCATTCACCGGTGATCCACAATGACTCTTGGATGCTCAGAACGCGACGCCTAACCGGCTGGAGGATTCACAGTCCTCAAGTGTAACAAGTCTTCAGATCATGCAGACAGAAAGACTTCAGTGATGCCTAACTCTCTTTGGCTCTGGGTGTTTAGGGCTTTGTCCTCGCAAGGATTTCTCTCTCAAAGGCTTCAGAGGTGGGTTGCTCTCAAACGACAAAAGCCATGCACTAACTCTGAGCAGGCACCAATTTATGGTGTAGGGGGTAGGCTATTTATAGCCATGAGGCAACCCGACCTGATTTATCCGAAATGACCCTGGGTCACTAAGGAACTGACATGTGTCCAACGGTCAGATTTCAAACACATGCGGCAGCTTGACTTCGGCTGCAAGTAAAGCTGACTTATCCAGCTCTGAATAAGATTTGATCTCATTGTCTTCGCTTGAAGACATGGGATTTGGTTGAGCATCACTTCAGTCACTCTGACTTTGTTCACTTGGACCCCACTTAACAGTACGGTGGTTCCTATGACTCAACAAAGAAGAAAAGGAAACTACGAAACAACTATGTCCTCGAAATCCATAGTCTTCATGCGATGTCTTCTCATGTCATAGTCTTCAATGTGAATATCTTCACAGATCACCATTGTCTTCAATGTGCATCTGACGCTTTAGCTAGTCATGGTGCCTATCTTGTTTCTAATGCAAGGCCATGAGAAGCTCTCGGTCATTGAGCACATGAGATCGCTTCCGAGGCCTTTGAGCAATGGTGCTTTCAGTGGCTTCAGTAGTTGCATGATGAGGTGCACGTGTATTGCCAGCCAGAGGATAGACACGAGTAGCAGCAAGGACTCCCTCAATTGGTTGTGTGAAGCTTTGGCGATCAACGTTATGAAGATAAAGTGGCTCTGAGGGAGTCCTGGATTAGGGGGTATCCGGACAGCCGGATTATATCCTTTGGCCGGACTGTTGGACTATGAAGATACAAGATTGAAGACTTCGTCCTATGTCCAGATGGGACTCTCCTTGGCGTGGAAGGCAAGCTTGGCAATACGGATATGTAGATCTCCTTCCTTGTAACCGACTCTGTGTAACCCTAGCCCCCTTCGGTGTCTATATAAACCGGAGGGTTTAGTCCGTAGGACCAACAACAACAATCATACCATAGGCTAGCTTCTAGGGTTTAGCCTCTTCGATCTCGTGGTAGATCAACTCTTGTACTACTCATATTATCAAGAACAATCAAGCAGGACGTAGGGTACTACCTCCATCAAGAGGGCCCGAACCTGGGTAAACATCGTGTCCCCCGCCTCCTGTTACCATCTGCCTGGACGCACAGTTCGGGACCCCCTACCCGAGATCCGCCGGTTTTGACACCGACATTGGTGCTTTCATTGAGAGTTCCTCTGTGTCGTCATCGTTAGGCTTGATGGCTCCTTCGATCATCGATAGCAATGCAGTCCAGGGTGAGACTTTTCTCCCCGGACAG
This sequence comes from Triticum urartu, assembly GCF_003073215.2. Classification (NCBI taxonomy): domain Eukaryota; kingdom Viridiplantae; phylum Streptophyta; class Magnoliopsida; order Poales; family Poaceae; genus Triticum; species Triticum urartu. Next base: position 405,394,131 of record NC_053025.1, on the reverse strand, counting down.
ATCTTCGTATTCGGCGGCTTCGCACTGCGGGCCAACTCGCTTGGCCATTTGGAGCAGATCGAGAGTTACGCCCCTGGCCACCAGGTCAGGTTTGGAAGCTTAAACTACACGGCCGACATCCGCGGAGACTTGATCTTCGATGGATTCGAGCCCCTGCCGAGTGCGCCGCACGGTCACGATGAGCATGATTTAGCTCTACCATCGGACAGTGTTCTGGAGACCGCACCGGCAACCGCTCCGACCCTCAATTCGGAGCCAATTGCGCCATCCATGGACGGGTGGATAGACCCCTCCATGGAGGCCGCATTCTCAGCGGCGATCGAGCCGAGTATCGACCTTACCCTTCACGAGAGCCGTAACGCCAAACTGCCGGATTCTTCCCCGGCCACAGCCGCCAAACCGCCTGCGCCCGTGCCTATCGAATCCGACTGGGCGCTGATCATGGAGTTCACCTCCGCGAATATCTTTCAGCACTCGCCCTTCGGCGACATACTGAACTCATTAAGGTATCTCTCCTTGTCAGGAGAGTCCTGGCCGAACTATGTCTGGCAGGATTGGGATGCGGATGACGAAGAAATTCGCCGCCCACCCACCACCCACTTAGTAGCCACTGTCGACAATTTGACCGACATGCTCGACTTCGACTCCGAAGACATCGACGGTATGGACGATGATGCAGGAGACAGACAAGAACCACTACCCACATCGCACTGGACAGCCACCTCATCATATGATATATATATGGTGGACACACCCAAAGAAGGCAATGGCGACGGGACAGCGGAGGATGACCCCTCCAAGAAGCAACCCAAGCGCCAACGTCAGTGGCGCCACTCTAAGTCTCACCAAGGCAAAAGCGGTGATACCGGCACAGGAGATAATAGCACTCCAGACAGTGCCGAAGATGACGACAATCCCCTCCAGTAAGATTTAGAGCAGGAGGATGGAGAAGCCTGCCCTCCCGAGAGAGCGGCAGATGGAGAGGTGGAGGATGATAATTACATGCCTCCTTCTGAAGACGAGGCAAGCCTCGATGATGACGAATTTGTCGTGCTTGAGGATCCTGTCGAGCAAGAGCGCTTCAAGCGCCGGCTTATAGCCATGGCAAATAGCCTTAAGAAAAAGCAACAACAGCTTCGAGCTGATCAAGATTTGATAGCTGATAGATGGACTGAAGTCCTTGCGGCCGAGGAATATGAACTCGAACGCCCCTCCAAGAGTTACCCAAAGCACAGGTTGCTCCCCCGACTGGAGGAGGAAGCATTAAAACCGACATCTCCAGCGTATGACGCGGCTGATCGGCCACCTCGTGGCCGCAACAGAAAGGCATTTCAGCCAAAAGCTCAGCCCGCACCCCGACGCCACTCAAATAAAAATGTCAAGGCACGGGGGAACACGCTAGACCTGCGAGACGTATTGGAGGACAAAGCAAAACACGCAAGACCAATCTACGGATCACGAGGGCGCGCAACTATGCGAGACGATAACCGTCACGCCGGATACAGTAAAAGTAAATCCGTCCGGGCCGAACACAGCGGACAAGACTCATTTTAGCTGCGTCGCGATATAGCCCAGTACAGAGGCGCCGCACACCCCCTATGCTTCACAGACGAAGTAATGGATCACCAAATCCCAAAGGGTTTCAAACCCGTAAATATCTAATCATACGACGGTACAACAGATCCTATGGTATGGATCGAGGACTTCCTCCTGCACATCCACATGGCCCGCGGTGACGATTTACACGCCATCAAATACCTCCCACTCAAACTCAAAGGACCAGCTCGGCTTTGGCTCAACAGCCTGCCAGTAGAATCCACTGGCTGTTGGGAAGATCTGGAAGCCGCATTCCTCGACAACTTCCCGAGCACTTATGTGCGACCACCAGATGCCGATGACTTGAGCCACATAATTCAGTTGCCAGAGGAATCGGCCAGGCAATTCTGGACACGGTTCCTGACAAAGAAAAATCAAATCATCGACTGTCCGGATGCAGAGGCCCTAGCAGCTTTTAAGCACAACATCCGCGACGAGTGGCTCGCCCGGCACCTTGGCCAGGAAAACCGAAATCTATGGCAGCCCTCACGACACTCATGACCCTCTTTTGCGCGGGAGAGGATAGCTGGCTAGCTCGAAGCAATAACATATCAAAGAACGATGGTACTTTAGATACCAAGGATAGCAATGGAAGGTCACGTCGCAACAAAACAAGCGCCGCATCAACAGCAACAATACCGAGGATACGATAGTCGATGCCGGCTTCAGAGGCTCTAAACCCGGTCCGTGGAAAAAGGCATTCAAAAGAAGCACTCCGGGCCCGTCCAGTTTGGACCATATACTCGATCGCTCGTGTCAAATACACGGCACCCCCGACAAGCCAGCCAACCACACCAACAGGGAATATTGGGTGTTCAAGCAGGCCGGCAAGTTAAATGCCGAAAACAAAGATAAGGAGTTACATAGAGATGACGAGGAGGAGCCCCGGCCGCCGAACACCGGAGGACAGAAGAGGTTCCCCCACAAGTGTGGACGGTGAACATGATATACGCAACCCACATTCCCAAGCGGGAGCGGAAGCGTGCGCTACAGGAGGTATACGCGATGGAGCCAGTCGCCCCAAAGTTCAACCCATGGTCCTCCAGTCCGATCAACTTTGATCGCAGGTACCACCCCACTAGTATCCATCATGGCGGATTCGCCGCACTGGTCCTAGACCCAATCATCGACTGATTTCACCTCACTTGAGTCCTTATGGATGGCGGCAGCAGCCTGGACCTGCTTTATCAGGACACAATGTGCAAAATGGGTATAGACCCCTCAAGGATCAAACCCACAAAAACGACCTTCAAAGGCATCATACCAGGTGTAGAGGCCCATTGCATAGGCTCAGTCACACTGGAAGTGGTCTTTGGATCCCCGGATAACTTCCGAAGCGAGGAGTTAATCTTTATTTAGTCCCGTTCCGCAGTGGCTATCATGCACTGCTCGGGTGAACCGCATTTGCCAGATTCAATGCGGTACTGCATTATGCATACCTCAAGCTCAAGATGCCAGGACATCAGGGGGTCATCACAGTCAATGGAAACACAGAGCGCTCTCTTCGCACGGAGGAGCACACTGCGGCCCTTGCAGTAGAAGCACAAAGCATCCTCTTCAGGCAATCCACCAGTTCAGTGATTAAACACCCGGACACCGTCAAGCGCACCTGGAGTAATCTGCAACAAGACCGCCTGGCACGTTCCGAGCTAGCGTAGCAATGCGGCCCCCACCTCAGTCCCAGCCAAACGGTGAAATCCGTGCCACGCGTACATAATTATGCATTGAAAATACCATGGGCATAGGTGGGGGGAGGCACGACTACGGCACGCCCCAAAACATGGCTCAACCTCACTAGGGGCTTCCCGCTTTGTCATTCTTTCTCTCTTTCAAGACTTTACTCTCTGGAAACCCCGTCCAGCAGTACGATTGCTAGACACACGATACAACAACCAAGGAGGCAGAAAGCTACATCGCACCATGGAACTCCCAGGTGGTCTCTGATAACGATTGAAATACCTACTTTAAATACCATTCCTCAGCTTGCCCTTAGAGGGGACATGTCAAATAGTCCTACTTTTTGCTTTGTATCATTCTGCTTCGACGCACCTTTTTGAATAAACAATGCATGGCACTAGACTATTACCGCATTCTCTATTCTTATATATATATATATATATATGTTCATTCATGACATTCAGCACCCGTACACTCTGGTACGGCCAATACACTAGGGGCTTAAGCGTACCCCATAATACGGCGTGAGAAGTCCGAATACTTTCGACAGTGCGGCACCCCAAACTTATAGCATTATATGCATCAGCTCCGAATCATGTCTTGGGTCAATAGTTGGGTTTGCCCGGCTCCCATGTTTTGGTACCTTACGTTCCGCTATATCGGCTAAGGTAGCACTGGGAGAACTACTGCGATTGTGCCCCGGTTCATCTGGGCAAGCACCTCAGTAGAGAAAGCTAAAACTGACTATCATGATAAGGTGAGAGTTGGTCGCTGTTTGAGAGGTCTCGAGTCCCTAAAGACTTATGCCGCTTAGGGCGAGGAGTCGGCTTTGTCCGGCTTAGGCGTGTATAGCTCCCCGAATTCGGCCTTCCGAATACTAGGGGCTTCGCCAAAATTTAAAATTGTAGACTTTTATGGCTAAGTGAGAGTGATAAAGCATTATAGTCCGATTGCCTTGTTCGTTGTGCTGAGCACCTCCCTCGAAGGACCCAACAATGGGGAAAAGAGTGCTCAGATTTATCCCGAACACCCCAGCACTCGTGGCATGGGGGCAGAATCCGACGACTGGTCATCTCTCAGATTTGATAAACAGCCGCACGGAAAGTAATATTTTAAATTCAAATGAGCGTTGCATAGCGCACATGAACAAGTTTTCATAATACAGGATCACACGAGAAAGTTCATTCAAAAATTACATCCTTCGCACAGTCATCCGCCACAAGACGGGCACCCTTCAGGACACCCTCATAATACATTTCAGGGTGGGATGCTCCTTGCCCAGCGGCGGCCCCTCCTTCACCAACTTCTCGACGTCCATCTTGGCCCAGTGCACCTTCGCACGGGCAAAAGCCTGGCGTGCACCTTCGATGCAGACAGACCGCTTTATGACTTCCAGCCGTGGGCAGGCATCCACAAGCCGCCTCACCAGGCCGAAGTAGCTGTTGGGAAGGGAGTCGCCAGGCCACATCCGGACTATAAGGCCCCTCATGGCCTGTTCGGCCGCCTTGTGCAGCTCAACCAATTGCTTCAGCTGGTCGCTCACAGGCATTGGGTGTTCGGTCCTAGTATACTGAGACCAGAACAACTTCTCCGTCGAGCTTCCCTCCTCGGTCTGGTAGTACTTTGCGGCATCCGACACGCTGCGGGGCAAATCTGCGAATGCTCCTGGAGAGCTCCGGACTCGGGTAAGTAACAAGTAATTTACTTTCACATGCTTGCTTTGCATAATGAATGCCTTACCCGCCGCTATTTTCCTCATCGCCTCAATTTCCTGGAGGGCCTTTTGGGGTTCAGCCTTGGCATGCTTTGTGCTCTCGAGGGCCGCGGCAAGCTCGGACTCTCGCGTCTTCAAGTCAAGCTCCAAAGTCTCGTGCTTCTTCACGAGAGCCTGGAGCTCTTGCTGCACCTCGCCCACCCGTGCCTCTTGTTCCTCCCGCTCGGTGCGCTCCTCGGCCGCTTTGTTTTCAGCCTCGGACAGCGCTCGCTTCAGGGTCGCCACTTTGGTCGGGGCCCCTGGCACATCCATGATGATCCTATCATTTTGCAACCACATCTTTATTTATATATATAGACAAGGTATTACTGACCTTTGTTCTCCTCGAGATGCCTCTTGGCAAGGCCGAGTTCTTTCTTGGACCGCTCGAGGTTCTGCTTCAGTGCGGCGACCTCCGCAGTCAGTGCGGCAGAGGTCAACAGCGAAGCTGCATACGCATATAGACATACTTGTATTAGACTCTTGCAGATATTATTTGATCCTCTATTTGGCTTTTCTTTGTGAACACCAAATAGAGCATCAGGGGCTACTGTCTATGTGGTAATATTTTCCTATATTTTAAATACTTACCTCAAAGCCTGTTAGAAGGCTGGCACAGGCTTCAGTCAGTCCGCTCTTGGCGGACTGAACCTTCTTGATCACCGCACTCATAATAGTGCGGTGCTCTTCGTCGATGGAAGCGTCGCAAAGCGCTCCCAGCAGGTTGTCCGGTGCCTCTCGATAGACAGAGGTCACTGGCACAGGCGGCTTGCCCCTCTTGGCAGGGGGCCGCCTGCCGGAGTCCCGAACCACTGGAGGTTCCGGCGCGGTGTTCGGCTGAGGGCCGAACTTGGCCCTTGGGAGTCTTGCTCCCTTTGCGCCTGGAGTCCGGAAGGTCGCCTTGAGGCACCTCCAGGACTACCTCCCCTCGGTTCGGTGCCCCTTGAGACAATACCTCGACATTGTCCATAGGGCGAGGAGAGGAGGCGGTTGGAAGTGACTCGCTATTAATATCCGACGAGTCCAAGGAACCGTCCGACGAGGATACGTCGATGCGGGATCGGGGCGGACTGCATGATCATATTCGACGTTAGGAGAAGCACTGCAATAAAAGTATGGTATGAGTTACTTTGGTATCCGAATACTTACGACTTCGCCAGGGGCTTGGCCCTGAGTAGCCACTCGTCTGCGCTGCCGGCGGCGGTGGTGGAACAGTCCGGAAGGAGAGTCCTTCCCTTCTTGGACCCTCCGGCCTCCCTGGTTGGGGCGGCCTTTCTTTTCCTATCTCCCCCAGCTGGAGGGGGAGAACCGTCATCTTCCCCCTCCTCGTTTTCACGGGAGGAGTGCGTCTTGGAGCTATCGGACGATGAGTCCGATACCACCTGGCGCCGGGAACTCTTTCAGGTTCCCGGGGCCTTCTTCTTGATCGACTTCTCCGACACCTCATAAGGAGCCGGAGTCCGCATCTCCGTCAGGAGAGCGTCTACAAGGTCTTCGGGCAGAGGGGCCGGACAGTCAATCTGCTCCGATGTCTCCACCCAGTCCTGTCAAAGGCATGGGAGCTCAGACCCCGCACATGGTTAAACTATGGAAAATAAATACCCTACAAGGTGTATAGAACTTACCGGATTCGCAGGGCACGTCGAGCTTAGCCCGCGGTCCTCGGTAAGGGGAGGGGGGACCTCGGGGCCCTTGAACAGCACCTTCCAGACGTCCTTATGCGTCGTGTCGAAGAGCTCGCGTAGAGTCTGGTGCTGGGCCGTGTCGAACTCCCATGAGTTGAAAGCCCGTCGTTGACACGGGAGGATCCGGCGGAAGAGCATGACCTGGACTATGTTGACAAGCTTGAGTTTCTTGCCTATCATGTTCCGGATACACTTCTGGAGTCTGTCCAGCTCCACCGATGAGCCCCAGGACAAGCCCTTCTCCTTCCAGGAAGTGAGCCGCGTGGGGATTCCGGATCGAAACTCGGGGGCCGCCACCCAGTTGGTGTCGCGCGGCTCGGTGATGTAGAACCACCCCGATTGCCACCCCTTTATGGTCTCCACATAGGAGCCCTCGAGCCATGTAACGTTGGACATTTTGCCCACCATGGCTCTGCCGCATTCCGCTTGTTGGCCGACCTTCAGTTTGACATTGAAGGTCTTCAGCAACAGGCCAAAGTGGGGCTGGACGCGGAGGAAAGCCTCGCACATGACGATGAACGCCGAGATGTTGAGGATGAAATTCGGAGCTAGGTCATGGAAGTCCTGCCCATAATAGAACATAAGGCCGCAGACAAATGGATGGAGGGGAAACCCCAGTCCGTGGACGAAGTGGGTGAGGAAAACCACCCTTTCGTAAGGTTCCAGGGAGGGACGATCTGCCCCGCGGCTGGCAGCCGGTGCGCAATATCCACGAAGTATCCGGCCCCGCGCAGCTTTTTGATGTCTCCCTCCGTAACGGAGGAGACCATCCACTTGCCTCCCGCTCCGGACATGTTTGGAGAGGGTTGATGAGAAGGATGTGGACATGGGCGCTCGAGCTCGAGTGTGCGAGAATGGATGAGCAAGGAGGAAGAAGGCGTGGGTAGAAAAAGGTGAACCCTTATCCCTTTATAAGGGTGGACGAAACTATGCGCCCACACCAGCCTGGTAAAACTCGCTTATCCCCCAAGCGTCGTAATTGATGGCACGGTTGGGTTACCCACGTCCGTATTGATGGGAATCCCGTAATAAGGGGACACGATCTCTGCTTCGACAAGGCGTGCCAAGGAAACCGCCTCGCGAAACACGCTGAGGTTGGTTGTGAAAAACGATTCGAATGGTGACCTGGCTGTGGTGTGATGTCACACTGCGGAATGCGTCGGCAGATTAGATTTGTGAAAATATTATTCTCTCTATGGTTGTATGTGGAACTTGTTTTGCAGAGCCGGACACGATCCTCGTGTTCAAAATCTTCTATGAAGTATTCAGAGGAGGAACCCGCCTTGCAATGCCGAAGACAATCTGCGCACCGGACTCATCGTCATTGAAGCCTGGTTCAGGGGCTACTGAGGGAGTCCTGGATTAGGGGGTATCCGGACAGCCGGATTATATCCTTTGGCCGGATTGGTGGACTATGAAGATACAAGATTGAATACTTCGTCCCGTGTCCGGATGGGACTCTCCTTGGCATGGAAGGCAAGCTTGGCAATACGGATATGTAGATCTCCTTCCTTGTAACCGACTCTGTGTAACCCTAGCCCCCTCCAGTGTCTATATAAACCGGAGGGTTTAGTCCGTAGGACCAACAACAACAATCATGCCATAGGCTAGCTTCTAGGGTTTAGCCTCTTCGATCTCGTGGTAGATCAACTCTTGTACTACTCATATTATCAAGAACAATCAAGCAGGATGTAGGGTATTACCTCCATCAAGAGGGCCCGAACCTGGGTAAACATCGTGTCCCCCGCCTCCTGTTACCATCCGACTGGATGCACAGTTCGGGACCCCCTACCCGAGATCCGCCGGTTTTTACACCGACATGATCCTTGGCAGGCTCAGGGTAGATGGCTTTGACAGACATATCAACCTCAGGCAAGAAGATAAGATGGTTGCGCGCAGAGGGCTGATAGTTGACAGAAGAGTGAAGCTTGATTAAGCGCATCACCCATGGAGAATAAAACTTCAGGCCAAATAGATCAATTCCAGATGCAGCAAGTTGCCTGATGAAAAAATCTTGAGCATTGAAGCTGATGCCATTCGGAATATAGAACACCAATGTCTTCATCGCGCCTTCAAGCTTGGCTATAGGAGAATGTCCTTTGACGGGCCATAGAGTTCACCTTACAATGTGATAAATGGTTCGGGGCAGATACTCAAGGTCTTCGACAAAGAATTCCTTAGGATATTCGGCATCTTGTGGCAGTGGCTTCATCATGCTGAGCATCTGACTCATGTTTGGCTCAGACTTCTGAAAGATGCTCTCCAATGCATTCCTGTGTAGCTGACAACCAGTTTCATAGTATTCACTTGGAGTGGTCAGGGAAGTAAGCTCGATGATATCTTGAGCTTTGGATTCATGGTGCACATCACCTGTTATCCACTCAAGGACCCAAGTCTTCGGATCCCTGTTGTAGCCACAAATGTGAAGAGTAGCATAGAACTGCAACAGAAGCTCTTCGTTCCAATGCTCTTTGTCAGTGACAAACTGCGGAAGGCCAACATCTCTAAAACAGTCTATAGCTTCCTCCAAGCAGGGCAGTCTAGCAATGGCTTCACAATCCAGACGCATGTGAGGAAAGATCCGCTCTTGATTGTATAAGATGCAGGAGTAATAACTGCGTTGCGAAAAGCTCCAGAAGCGGTCAGATGAGATCTTTGGCTTCGAGTACGGGTTCTTGGAACTATTGAAGAATGTGTTGTGTGCCCTGAAACTATTTACACTGAACGAGCCTGGCGATGTTGCAGCACCGGGAAACCTTGGTAGTCTGGGCTTTGGCTTCTGGACCTGAGGCCTGTGCTCCACATGGTATTCATATTGTGGTCCGGGAGCAGCGGGAGGAACCAGAACATGCCATTTGACAGTGACAAGTTGGCCGCGATCAAATGCCTGCTCAACAATGTGAGGCCTTGGGGGTGGAACTGCAGCTTTGGCATTGACTGTGGCTTCAGGTCGCACACTAGCTTCAGGTGCATCATTAGCTTCAGGCGCCACATTATTGTCAGCCATGACAACGTCATTGGCTTCAGCAGTGTTGGTTGTGGCCACCTCAATGTTTTCAACCTCCTTTTCAGTAGCAGGAGGGTCGGGCACTGACACGTTCTCCTCGAGAATGACTTCTTGAGTGATAGGGGGTGTGGCAACTCTTTCTTCTTCTTTTCTTGGTTATTGATTGTCTTCGGCTGATGCAACCGGAATGTCTTCAGCAACTTTGGCTTTAGACTCAGAGACATTCATAGTAGGAGTGGCTTCAGGAAACACTTCACGTGCGACTGATCTTTGTTGGACTTCTCCTTCTGGAATGCTCGACATGATGACCGGAGGCCTAGGGCCTTTGCGAAGCCTGCAGAATGCGGGCGACGCCTGTGGTGATGGAGTGGTCTACACCATGTAGTCGTCGTCAAGCACCGGAGTGGTGACTTGAGGGGTTGGAGTTCTGGGAGTTTCATCTTGAATGGGGGTGTCTTGTTGGGGGCAACCAGCCCACGAAGCATCCTGAGCAATTGGCGTCAAAGGACGACCAATGCTGATGAGTTCGCTGTTCGTGAGAACAGGCGATGATACCGGTTGGTGCTCGATCTGAGGAAGGACTTCATCATCTTCTACATTGTCTTGACGATCAATGTCTTCGGCTGTGATGGGGTCAACAGCTGGTACATCTTCGTCTTCAGGAGCCTCTGTGGTAGCAGGCTCGTGAACTACAAATTGACGCTCTTGGTTGGAGGAGGCAGGACGTACAACTGAGATGGGCTCAACAAAAAGTGGCTCTGTGGCAGCAGCACGCTCTTTCCGCGAAGACTTTGTCTTCGGCTTCTTGGTTGATGGAGCACCATCAGAGGCATCCTTGTGCTTGCGCTTCCTGGCATCGGCTTCAGCTGCCCTGGTTGTCTTTAGCTCTGAACCTGCTGAGGGGGCCTTAGGCTTCGAGCCTGTCATGTCGGCAGGGAAGACAATGGTAGGTGCTTCCTGCCTTGGTGCTTCAGTGTGTGCCGCAACAGACTTCTTCTTTTATTTGGCAGCCATTCTAGGATCGATGCCAGGACACCCCAGTGCCTTGCGCTTCTCAGCCTCATTGTGTGCTTGAACACATTTCTCTGCGAAGTATTTCATCCACTCTCTTGAGCCTTTGGCTTCCTCGCGTTTCTTGTGAAACTGCTCCTTGAGGTTGTGCAGCATCTGCTTGAAGCTTTAAACATCAGCCACGCTGAGCTTTGCCATGTGCTTCTTGAACTGTGCCTTCTCAAAATCAATTTTGTTCTTCATCTCGACAATCTTCTGAGCCAAGGCCAACTCATTTGCAATGGCTCCATGGAAGGTGACGCAGATGTCCACTGGCAGCTGAAGATCATTGATGCTTATGATCTGGTCGTTGAACCACTCATCAATGAAGTTGTTCAGAATATCCACATCAAAGAGGGGCAGATCATTGAAGATCTCCGCCTCTTGCTTGCTCTTGATTAGAACCTCAAGAGCATCATCACCAAAGTCTTCGTCGCTTGACATATCAATGGTTTCATCTTCATTCCTCAGAATGGCAGCTGGAGTTATTTCATGCCTAGAAATATTCATGGGCTTCTTCTTAGGCTTCTCCTTCTTCTTGGAGACATGAGAAAGATCTTCAGATTGCACACTGGGTTCAGGTGGTGCAGTGGCCAATGGCTTCGCACGTGAAACTTTTGGTACAACAAAGGGCTTTGAAGCCTTTGATTTCTTCTTCTTCTACTTTGCTGGGGCTGAGGCGAAACTTTCGGAATCTGTGTCATCAGCTGAGTGGTCCATAGTAGCCCCCTGTACAGCAATATGAGTGATGAGGCCTTTGAGGTTGTAGAAGGGGCCGATTTCATTGGGATTGACATCACGTGTGCCATCATCCCTTGGAGCAGATGGACCAGGGTTGAAGTCGAGGCCTAACTGCTTCTTGTTCTTCTTTACAAACTCTTTGGCAAACTGAAAGTTGCGCTTGAAGAGATTGTCGTCGCGACACCATAGCAAACTAGATGGGTCGGCATTTTCAGGCTGTGGTCCTCGGACCATGCAAGGATAGAAGCCTTGAGCAATAGCTTCGGGCTTGGACTTGGGCTGCAGATTTGGGCACAAAATATCTCCCCATGGATGCTTGATAGCGTTCTTTTCAGTGTATTCAGCAGTCACAAATATGTACTTGAACCATTCTTCGGCCCAATATCTTAGAATACATTGGATTCGGGTCTTGCGCTCACCATAGGTTTCTTCAGGATCTGACTTGTACATTTCAAAGAGATCTAGTGGCAGGTCCTTGGTTGTATCCTCACGGTGCTCCCTGCCGCACTTTCTAGCTGATTTCTTAGTGGCCATAGTATTCTAGCTGAAAGGCTTCAAGACTGTGAATGGCTTCCGTCTGCTGGTCAAACAGGAACTGGCTTAAGGAGAATTGATGTGTCGCTGTAAGAATTCTGCAAACGAATGCAGATTATGAGAACCAAGGGATTCTCCCACAGACATGTACCCGTGACAACATTAGAGGTGCGAGGGAAGGGGAAGAAGTCATATGCATTCTTATAAGATTTTGAAGATAAATCAGTTTGAAGACATTGACCTCATAGTGCGAAGACATTCACTTATTTGATGAGAGTTGGTTCCAGATTTGTACGAATCCAAGAATAAGTACAAGTGAGGAATCTAACTAGTAGTGAAGCATAAGTGAATATACTTGGCATGATATGAGATGCAAAACAAGATAGATCTAGATTTGCAAGCTTAGAAACCACTTCTGGTTGAAGTGGATGGATCTGACGAATCAAAAGGGCAATAAAAGTAAGATTTAATTACCACACAAAGAACTGCTAGAGGAAGTTGAGAGGGAGGCCGAGCAGTTCAATCTCCCGCGCCCTAACTTGGCGGCATAAGACACCTATGGCGGTGGCGGAGAGGACGAGGTCCGCAGCCAGCATGAGGACGGCGTCGACGATGTCACGACAGCTAAGCGCTTCGTCTCCAGCGTCGTCGCGAGCTAGCGGAGGCGCTAGGTGTCGTGGTTCTAACTCTGACAGTGATGTAGGGGGGTGAATATGGAGAGGCTAGATCTTAGCTATTGGGAAGTTGTTACACGCGAGGTTTACGAGTTCAGGCCCTTCTCAGAGCAAGTAATAGCCCTACGTCTTGGAGCCCGGAGGCGGTCGACTGGATTATGCGTGTATGGATACAGGGGTGCGAACCCTTCATAGTGAGGAGGGGGGTGGCTTATATAGAGTTCGCCGGCCCTCTCCTGCCCTCAGTAATGCAGGGTTTAAGGTACATTTAAGGTTGGGCGTTACTGGTAACGCCCCTAGTAAAGTGCTATAATGACCATAAAGACTACTTAATACCTGACCGTTTTCCTGCGGAGTGACTTCGTCGAGTGTCTTGAACCCGTCGAGTGATAGCTTCTTGGTCGAGTGTCTTGAACCCGTCGAGTGGGATACCTTCGAGTCGAGGAAAAGGTGACTTCTCCTAGGGGTGTCCTAGGGTAAGACTCTTTGGTCAGGTCCGTGTCCCTACCCTAGGTACATGTCTTCATCATTAGCCCCCGAATGGATCGAGGTTAGAGTGGGGAAAGAGTTGGAGATCTTTCCGACTGGTTCTTCGGGCTACGTGAGCGCCTTGTTTTGGGTCAATCGTCACGGATGACGTTGCCAACCTTTTTCAGTCGCCTTGATCCATTCCAGGCCTTTCGTCAAGTGAATTTCTTTGTTTCTGACATACCGAGCGCCGGCGCGATCGGGGTCTTCTGTTTTGACAAGTCATTTTTGTGGCCCGCGGATGTCGCGGGATTTGGATTTTGGGAAGCACGCGGGACGGGAGCGGCCGCAGTAATCGGAAGTGATAAAGCAGAAGCTCCTCGATCCCCGTGTCGCCTTTTTCGCCACGTACTGCGCGCGCGTCTGATGCGGGATTTGACTGGATAGCCTGGGCCTACCAGTCAGCCACTCGGAAGCGGTCCCTTATAAATCGCAGGCTCGGGGTTTCCAAGCAGTGCGCTCTCTTCTCCTCCTTTCTTCCATCTCTCTCCCTTCGCAAGTCCTTCCGCCACCTCCGTTCCCGCCCCAACGCAGCAGGCCCGTGCGAGACTTCGCCAGCGACGATGACGAAGAGCAAGACCTCCGCTCTGGTGCGCTCGAAGAAGGCGGCGACAGCGGGGAAAGGGAAGAGGTCAGCTCGGGGCGGATCTTCCTCTAGGACCGCTCTGCCCAAAGGTTGGATCCAGGGCGACTGGATGCCGTCGGTGCTCCGGCAAGAGGATCTCGACGACACGGTCAAGGGGGGAGTCATTCCCCATGAAGCTGCGCGTCTTCCGGGGGGAGAGATCGAACCTCAACCCCGCGACGGTGAGTGCGTGCTCCTAGCCACCCACATCGACCGAGGGTTTTCTCTGCCGCCCCATCCTTTCTTCCGGAGTTTCCTGAATTTCTTCGGAGCGCAGCTCCACCACTTCACTCCCAACTCCATTGTCTACCTTGCTGCTTTCATCTCCATGTTTGAGGCTTTCTTGGGTTGTCGACCCCATTGGGGACTCTTCAAACACATCTTTACCTGCCGTTCTCAATCGGTCAAGAAGGCTAAGTCGAGTGACGAGAGGACGCAGGTGATCCAGCTGTGCGGGGGCCTGGCGATCCAGACTAGGGGGAAGAGTTGTTTTCCATCTATCACCTTCCCGGAGTCGGTCCGTGGCTGGCAGTCGACCTGGTTCTACTGCAAGGACGAGGCGACCCCCGGGCAGTCGACTGGTCTTCCTCCTTTTTCCCTCGACCGAGCCGAGAAGCTTGCCTCTCTGAAAGTTGCGCCGGAGGAAAAGGCCCAAGTCAAGGTGTTGGCAGGTCGAGTGGTTGAGCTTGTCCACGAGGTCATGACTGGTATGGACCTGCTGGAGGTCTTTCTTCAAAGGCGCATCCAACCGCTCCAGGCCCGCGACCACCCGATGTGGCTGTATTCGGTCTTGACGACACCACTCGGGTCCACCCGGAGGAGGTCACCGACGAGATGGTGGAGGGGTGGCTGTCGAGCATCACGGGGAACAAAGACAACCCCCGAGGAGCCAGGAGGGTAACCCCACTCGACAACTCGTATGAGGTGGACCAGGTATGTCTTTGTGCTCCCAACTGATATCTTGTCTTCTGTATTGGTCTTTTTTCAATAAGTCAATTGACTTTCGTCTTGTCTATTGTTTTCCAGGCGACCACCGAGATGTACTCGACGCCCAATGGGGTACAGGGGTCGACTGAGGAAGGGGAGGCGAGCGGAGGCGAGAGCGGGGATGACCAAGGCGAGTGGGAGTCCGACGGTGAGGGAGAGGGAGGCGACGACATCTTCTCCAGCGAAGAGGAGGAGGAGGAGGTTGAACCCCCCCCGCCCCCGGGAGGGGCGATCCCAAGCTTAGCCACGATCCAGCGCGGGAACGTGGCAAGGCGACTGCTCCTGTTGGGCAGTCGTCGAAACGCCCTCGGACTTCTTCTCCTCCGCCGACTGGGACGGCTCCCAAGCATCCACGAGCGACGCCATCCAAGGCGCCCAAGGCTCTGCCCAAGATGAAGATAGCTGTTCCTACCATTTCCGGGTAATAATAAGACTTGCTTTCCTTTGTCGGTCGTGGACGGATCCTTGGTCGATTCTCTGAGCCAACTGATTGACTTTCGGGATTTGCAGCGGTGCTACTTCTGAGGTCTCCGCCAGGAACGACGACCAAGAGATGGAGGACGCTGTTACCTCCAACCCTGGTATGATTGCTGACGTCCTGCCTTTGAGTCGGCTGAACCTTTATCATGACTCTGGTCGATTGAATGTTTTCCTTGTAGCTCCTCCTCATGTTATCGACCTCCCGGACGATGAAGACAACGAACCGTTGAGAGTGAGGAGGCACAAGAGGGCGTCGACTGACAAGACCCCCCACCAATCCGCTCCGGCGTCCGAGGCCGAGGCTCGGGATGGTGGTGACGCCACTCGGGCTTCAGTGACCTTCGCCGTTCCTCTGGCGAGTGCGCGGCCCTCGTCGTCGACTGCGGATCCGTCTTCGCTTTTTGCCACATACCCCGTCCCTGAGGACCAAGCGGCTGCTGCAAAGGAGGCTATACGCTAGGCGGGGATCATGATGGAGCAATCGAAGATGGCTCGGGAGGCCAGCCAAGCAGCCTATGACGCGAGTTCGGCTCTTCAGAGCAACGTCCAGGTCAGTCGACTCAACACTTGGTCTGTTATGATATGCTGCTTGGAGAGTCTCTTTTCCGAAGATCTTTGTATCTGTACACCCGCTAGGTGTGTCTGCCAATCCTTGGAAAAGTGGGGGCATGCTAAGTGCACCCACTGGGTGTAGTCCCCGAGACTACGGTGGACTGCTGGCAGTCGACTGTAGTCTTTACATTGTGTTGCTGTAGCTGTATTTCTTCACTCGGTTTGGTCGGGCCAGGTCGACTTTTTCTCTCTCTTTTTTTTTTTAAAAACCAGTGGGGGCACGCTGAGTGCACCCACTGGGTGTAGTCCCCAAGACTACTGTCGAATGTTTTTTATTCGGCTGTGGTCTTAGAAACGTCATCATTGTCTCTGAGTTACTCGGAAGCAACTTATCTTGGACGTCTGTCGACTGATTTTTCTTTTTGCAGAAATCTTGCGAACTTGTAGCTCGCTATACTGAGTTGGAGAATCAGTAGATCCAGCTCAACCTTAACTTGCAGCTTGCTCAGGAGAATTTGAAGAAGGCGCAAGAAGAGGCAAAATGTATGGCTAGTGAGGTTCTCCATTCTTAACAGGTGGATTTTCTTTCCTGCCCATTCTTGATGTTGGTTCCACTCGACGTGCCGCAGATAAACTGGAGGACGCTCTGAAGAAGAAGGATCAAGACCTTCCAGAAGCGCTGAAGGAGGCCTCGAGCAAAACGAAGCTCGCAAAAGAGAAGCTGGCTTCGGTCGGGACTCTTGAAGAGGAGAACTACAGACTGAAAGCTGCTCTTGAGACAGCTAATCGAGATGCCAGTCGACTGAAGAAGGAGAAGATGGCTCTGCACGACAAGGCAGGCGAGCTGGCGGGGAAGGCGAAAGATCTGGAGGCTTATCTCGGAGGGCTCGTGAAGAAGCTGTTCGTCATGCTCGAAGGTAATTATTCCAACCTGACTGTCTTGTAGTTTCCGAGCCCGCGTACGGCCACTGTCTTATTCTTGAATCGTGTTCGCAGAATTCTGCCAGAACTTCGAAGAGGAAACCGGTCGAGTGGAGCTAGGCTTGGATCCCGCCAATTCTCTCGTGAAGGACGAGGCTGCCATGAACGCGCTCCGACTGGAGTCTCGTGTTACCAGCGTCGTTGATTATCTGGCTCGGCTGAAAGTTGCAATGTCGCGGATCGACACATCACTCTGGCCTGGGACGACGCTTCAGAACGACCTCGAGTCTCTGATGGCTCGACTTAACGAAGTCCCAGGTTGAGTGGCGGAATGGAAGAAATCTTCTGCTAGATGCGGTGCTGATGTCGCTCTGTCTGTGGTCCGCGTCCATTGCAAGGAGGCGCGAGAAGAAAAGCTGGCGGCCATCCAAGTTGCAAATACCAGGAAGCACAGCTTTCAAGACTTCATGGAGACCTTCATCGCCGCTGCCACCCGTATTGCCGACGGGATCGACTTGGATGAGTTCGTCGCCCCTTCCAGTCCTCCTCCTGAGGAGTGAAAAACTTTAAATTTACCTCGGAATGCCGAGTGGATTTGTAACCGTTAAACTCTGCCTTAAATTTGCCTCGGGATGCCGAGTGGACTTGTAACAGTTAAACTTTGCCGAGCCGCGGGCTCGAGTACTTTGAGGTCTGGGACCTTTTAGGCTTTATCCGAAATTGATTTCTCGTTGGGCATCTTCATGGTTTGATTCGTCGAGTGGAACTTGATCTTCACTCGGAATGACCTTGTATTTGCGGCGCAATTCCGAAGGGGGAGTTAGCAGTCGACTCGCGGATTGGGTCGAGTCTTGAACTTAGGCGAGCACTGGGCTGCAGCTAAGCCCCCGAGTGGGAGGTTTGCTCTCCACTTGGTAGGATTTTTAAACACTTAGGCGAGTGCCGGACTGCAGCTAAGTCTCTAAGTGAGAGAATTTAGGCGAGTGCCGGACTGCAGCTAAGCCCCCGAGTGGGAGGATCGCTCTCCACTCGGTAGGATTTTTTCAAACTTAGGCGAGTGCCGGACTGCAGCTAAGTCTCTAAGTGAGAGAACTTAGGCGAGTGCTGGACTGCAGCTAAGCCCCCGAGTGGGAGGTTTGCTCTCCACTCGGTAGGATTTTTAAACACTTAGGCGAGCACTGGGCTGCAGCTAAGCCCCCGAGTGGGAGGTTTGCTCTCCACTCGGTAGGATTTTTAAACACTTAGGCGAGCACTGGGCGGCAGCTAAGCCCCCGAGTGGGAGGTTTGCTCTTCACTCGGTAGGATTTTTAAACACTTAGCCGAGCACTGGGCTGCAGCTAAGCCCTCGAGTGGGAGGTTTGCTCTTCACTCGGTAGGATTTTTTCAAACTTAGGCGAGTGCCGGACTGCGGCTAAGTCTCTAAGTGAGAGAACTTAGGCGAGTGCTGGACTGCAGCTAAGCCCCCGAGTGGGAGGTTTGCTCTCCACTCGGTAGGATTTTTAAACACTTAGGCGAGCACTGGGCGGCAGCTAAGCCCCCGAGTGGGAGGTTTGCTCTTCACTCGGTAGGATTTTTAAACACTTAGCCGAGCACTGGGCTGCAGCTAAGCCCTCGAGTGGGAGGTTTGCTCTTCACTCGGTAGGATTTTTTCAAACTTAGGCGAGTGCCGGACTGCGGCTAAGTCTCTAAGTGAGAGAACTTAGGCGAGTGCTGGACTGCAGCTAAGCCCCCGGGTGGGAGGTTTGCTCTCCACTCGGTAGGATTTTTTCAAACTTAGGCGAGTGCCGGACTGCAGCTAAGTCTCTAAGTGAGATAACTTAGGCGAGTGCTGGACTGCAGCTAAGCCCCCGAGTGGGAGGATCGCTCTCCACTCGGTAGGATTTTTTAAACACTTAGGCGAGCACTGGGCTGCAGCTAAGCCCCCAGGTGGGAGGTTTGTTCTCCACTCGGTAGGATTTTTTCAAACTTAGGCGAAACGGATTCGCAGCTAAGTCAGCCACTGGGGGATTTCATATGTAAACAAAAGTGACAACAATTAATGGAACACTCTTGCCATTGATAAAAACGAACTGCAGGAACTTTTCTTATTACATCTCGTCCAAGGGAGAGCTCAAGTGTAAAAGGGGCGGAGTAGTTCCGCATTCCAAGCTCGTGGCTCGTCGATCTGGCGATCAACATTGTAGAGGTGATACGCTCCATTGTGGAGGACTCTGGTGATGATGAAGGGGCCTTCCCAAGTAGGAGCAAGCTTGTGTGGTTTCTGTTGATCCACCCGGAGGACCAAATCTCCTTCTTGGAAGGCTCGACTCTTCACATTCCGGGGGTGGAATCGACGCAAGTCTTGCTGATAAATGGTCGATCTGATCATGGCCATCTCCCTCTCTTCTTCTAGGAGGTCGACTGCGTCTTGCCGGGCCTGTTCTGCTTCATCTTCGGTGTAAAGCTCGACTCGGGGCGCGTTGTGAAGATCACTTGGCAGAACCGCTTCGGCTCCGTAAACCAGAAAGAATGGAGTTCTTCCAGTCGACCGGTTAGGGGTGGTCCTCAATCCCCACAGAACTGACGGAAGCTCGTCGACCCAAGCACCTGCCGCGTTCTTGAGATCACGCATCAGTCGAGGCTTTAGTCCTTTGAGAATCAGACCATTTGCTCTTTCGGCTTGTCCATTCGACTGGGGATGGGCGACCGATGCGTAGTCGACTCGAGTGCCTTGAGAGGCGCAAAAAGCTTTGAACTTGTCCGAATCGAAGTTTGACCCATTGTCAGTGATGATGCTATGCGGGACTCCATATCTGAATGTTAGCCCTCTGACGAAACTGATAGCAGTGCAAGCATCAAGATTCTTGATAGGCTTAGCTTCAATCCATTTGGTAAACTTGTCGACTGCCACAAGCACATGAGTGAAACCACTTCTGCCTGTTCTCAGCGGACCAACCATGTCTAGTCCCCAAACAACAAAGGGCCAGACGAGTGGAATGGTCTTCAGGGCTGATGCAGGCTTGTGTGACATGTTGGAGTAGAACTGGCACCCTCCACACTTGTCGACTATCTCTTTTGCCATCTCATTTGCTCTAGGCCAGTAGAATCCCGCTCGGTATGCTTTAGCCACAATGGTCCGAGAGGACGCATGGTGGCCACAGGTCCTCGAGTGGATATCATCAAGGATCATCCGACCTTCTTCTGGTGTTATGCACTTCTGACCGATTCCAGTCGCGCTTTCTCTATACAACTGCCCCTTTATGACTGTGAAGGCCCTGGATCGGCGGACGATCTGTCGAGCCTCTTCCTCGTCCTCTGGGAGCTCTTTCCTTAGGATATACGCGATGTATGGTATCGTCCAGTCGGGAGTGATTGCCAAGACTTCCATGATCAGGTCGACCACAGCAGGAACTTCGACTTCAGTCGGATCTGTGGCACTTTTCGGTTGTGGGGCTTCTTCTGTGAAAGGATCCTCCTGGACTGACGGCGAGCGGATGTGCTCCAAAAACACATTGTTGGGAATGGCTTCTCTCTTGGAGCCTATCTTTGCCAGATCATCAGCTGCTTGATTTTTGAGTTGGGGGATGTGATGAAGCTCTAACCCCTCGAATTTCTTTTCTAGCTTTCTCACTGCATTGCAATAACCAGTCATAGCCGGACTTCTGACGTCCCACTCCTTCATCACCTGATTAACCACCAAATCTGAGTCGCCATAGACCATGAGGCGACAGACGCCGAGTGAAATGGCCATGCGCAACCCATACAGAAGTGCTTCATACTCTGCTTCATTGTTGGAGGAATCGAAGTGAATCTGGAGAACGTATCTGAGCTTATCTCCTCGGGGGGAGACTAGAACTACCCCAGCACCGGAACCATTCAGCATCTTAGATCCATCGAAGAACATGGTCCAGTGCTCCGAGTGAACTTGAGTCGGATGCTGCTGTTCAATCCACTCGGTGATGAAATCTGCGATTGCTTGGGACTTAATAGCCTTCTTTGCTTCAAACTTGATATCTAAGGGAAGGAGTTCAATCGCCCACTTGGCCACTCGACCAGTTGCATCTCTGTTATGCAGAATCTCTGACAGTGGGGCGTTGCTGACGACTGTAATGGAGTGGTCAGAGAAGTAATGTGCAACCTTCTTCGTGGTCATGTAAACCTTCTTCGTGGTCAGAGAAGTCCACTCGAACTTGTTAGACTTCTTCATCAGTCGGTAAAGAGGCAATGCTTTCTCACCGAGTCGAGAAATGAATCGACTTAGAGCGGCCAAGCAACCTGTGAGCTTCTGGACATCGTGTATACGCACGGGGCGCTTCATCCGGAGTATGGTGCCAACTTTCTCGGGGTTAGCGTCGATTCCTCGTTCGGAAACGAGAAAACCGAGTAACTTTCCACCTGGAACTCCGAATGTGCATTTTGATGGATTGAGCTTGATATCATATCTCTTGAGGTTAGCAAAGGTTTCAGCAAGGTCAGTCAGTAGGTCGGAACCTTTCCGTGACTTAACCACAATATCATCCATGTATGCTTCTATGTTCCGACTGATCTGAGTGAGCAAACACTTCTGAATCATCCTGATGAACGTGGCTCCAGCATTCTTGAGGCCGAAGGGCATGGTGACATAACAGAAGCACCCAAATGGGGTGATGAAAGCCGTTTTGATCTCGTCAGGCCCATACAGACGGATCTGATGGTACCCTGAATAAGCATCTAGAAAAGACAAACGCTCACATCCCGCGGTCGAGTCCACTATCTGGTCGATGCGGGGGAGAGGGAAATGATCTTTCGGGCAGGCCCGATTGATATGTTTGAAATCAATGCACATGCGAAGTGACTTGTCCTTCTTGGGGACCATGACGACATTGGCGAGCCACTCGGAGTGGTAAATCTCTCGGATGAACTCCGCCGCTAAGAGCCGAGCCACCTCCTCGCCAATGGCTTTCCTCTTCTGGACGGCGGACCGTCGAAGATGTTCTTTCACAGGCTTGAACTTCGGGTCAACTCGCAGACGGTGCTCAGCCAGCCCCCTAGGAACTCCAGGTATGTCAGAAGGCTTCCATGCGAAGACGTCCCAGTTCTCACGGAGGAACTGGATGAGCGCTTCTCCCTATTTGGAGTCGAGCATCGTCGAGATGTGAGTCGGAGCAGCGTCGGGGTCAGTCGGGTGAATGTGAGCCGTCTTTGTTTCACCGGTTGACTGAAAAGCTGACTCTGAAGCAGGCTTCTTGGCCCGTAGCAATTCACTCGGATCGGCAGTCTTTTGGTACTTTTGCAGCTCGACCACTGCCATCTGAGCATCTGCAATCTTTGAGCCTTTCTGAAAGCACTCTTCTGCCTTCTTCCGATTGCCTGTAACAGTGATTACCCCTTTAGGGCCAGGCATCTTTAGTTTGAGGTACACGTAACATGGTCGAGCCATGAAGCGCGTGTAAGCTGGCCTGCCCAAAATGGCATGATAAGCACTTTGGAAGTCCACAACCTCGAATGTCAACTTTTCCTTGCGGTAATTCTTTGAATCATCGAAAACCACATCAAGAGCAATCTGGCCGAGTGATTCAGCTTTCTTGCCAGGAATGACTGTGTGGAAGCTCATGTTACTGGTACTCAGTCTGGACATCGGAATGCCCATTCCTTTCAAAGTTTCGACGTATAGTATGTTCAGACCACTGCCACCATCCATCAAGACTTTGGTCAGTCGAGTGCCTTCGACAATTGGGTCGACCACCAACGCTTGCCTCCCAGGGGTGGCAATGTGCGTTGGGTGATCAGACTGGTCGAACGTGATGGCAGTCTGAGACCACTTCAGATAACTGGGTGTTGTCGGAGCGACCATATTCACCTCACGGTTGATGACTTTCAGTCGACTTTTGCTCTTGACATCGGCAAAAATCATCAGGGTGGAATTGACTTGGGGGTATCCATCATCACTGTCTTCCTTGTCCTCAACTCTGTCCGACTCTTTTTCCTTGTCTTTGGGCTGTTTGCCCTGAAACTGCTGGATCAGGAGTCGACACTATCGAGTGGTATGCTTTGGGTAAATGAAATTACCCTCTTCATCTTTCTTGGTGTGGATGTGGCATGGCAGATCCAAAATATCATTTCCATCTTGATCCTTGACTTTCTTGGGCTTCCAGGGGCCTTTGGGTTTTCCCTTGAAGTTTCCCTGGGCTAAGGCCAGGGCCTCCCCAGGAGCGGCCGGCTCGGCCTTCCGCTTCTGTTTCCGACTAGAGTTTCCTCCGGTTTCTTGGGCGACTGCCTTGAGCTTGCCACTTCGGAGTCGGTCTTCGTCTTCACCATTAGCGTACTTGGTGGCAATCTCCATCATCCGATTTAGAGACATCTCTCCAGTTCGGCCAAACTTCAAATTCAACTCTCTGTATTTAACGCCTTCCTTGAAGGCACAAACTGCTTGATGGTCTGTCACATTCTCAACCGAGTGATGCAGTGTGATCCACCTCTGGATGTATTCCCTCAGGGTTTCGTTCGGCTTCTGCACGCAAGACTGCAACTCTGTAAGGCCTGCATGTCGCTTGCATGTTCCTTCAAAGGTTGTGACAAACACTTGGGAGAGGTCCTCCCAGGTGTAGATGCTGCTGGGTGCCAACTGATTCAGCCACGCCCTGGCTGAGCCCTCTAACATGAGAGGCAAATGCTTCATGGCCACCTCATCATTGTCGCCGCCAATCTGTACAGCCACTCGGTAATCTTCAAGCCAAGTGTCAGGCTTAGATTCACCGGTGAACTTGCTGACCCCAGTCGCCAGCCTGAAATTGGGAGGAATCACTGCGGCCCTGATGGCTCGACTGAAACACTCTGGCCCTGAAACACGTGCTCTGCTACTGGCGGGCGCATCTCTGTTCTGGCCTTCTCGATGAGCCCTGTTCCTGTCAACCAAGCCTTCAATGAGGACAGACCTCGCGTCAAAGCCTGGGTCCCTGGGGTCGACTGGAATCCTCTGCCCGACACTATGAGGGCGTCTGTCATCTTGCCGTCGAGGCGCATATGACCCACTCCTCGGGGGAGGGGTTGGCACTCGACGTCGATCATCACGGTCGAATCGGTGATCATACTGCTCATTCCTCCTGTACTGATCATGCCGGTCGCCACGTCCCTCACGCCTCGGGGGCGATCTCGGGCTATGAGCCGACTCGACTGTACCCGTTGCGACGGATCGACTGCGGATCCTGTTCCGCGAATGAGAGACAGCAGAATTCTGGTTTCCCGCCGCCCGGAGCAGTGCTCTGATCTGCAACAAGCCTCTTCCTGCCTCCGACTGGGAGGGTTGAATTGATTCTTCTATACGGGCCGCAGCGGCCAAATTCTGAACTGGGGTTCGGTATACCTGCGGCGGCGGGAAGAGCTGACGCCGACTGGACTCGGGAGCTTGCTGACGTCGACTGGACTCGGGAGCCCGCTGACGCGCTTGCTCGTCGAGTACCCTCTGGAGATTCTCCAGTCGAGTGCGCTCGGCCAGGTTAGCCAAGCGCGCGTCCTCCAAGGCCCGGGCCTCGGGGGTTTCTCCGACAATAGGAGTGTGGAGCGCGTCCATGTTCCGACGGTGAAGCTCCTCTCACTGCAATGATGTGAGAGGTTCGGGGATATACTCATCGTGGGGATGCGACGGGTCGCCCCCACCCGCGCCTCCACCAGCGCGAGGGAAACCAGGAGGACTGTGCGTCCCATCGACCGCCAAAACCTCAGCCGTTGGGTTGCTGCTATCGCACTCGGATGCGGTCTCCGCAGAGCCAGTCGACAGGTCGAACAGGCCGCAGAGGGATTCATCGGGCTCGATCGCCGCGACTTGCGGGGTGGCCGACTGGCGAGCCACGGCATGTCTCACCCACCTCTGAAGTCTCGACCGACCGGAGCGCTTGCGCCGGCGGGAGGCAGAGCGGGGAGACGATACGGGGGCCGACCAATATTGGGTCGACGGTTGCTGCAGGAGGAGGCCACGAACGCATGCGCGGAAATGCGTCACACCGCGGACGGGGAGCGCGTCGATGTCGAGTGGCGCCTCCTGAAGCCAGGCGGAGTCGTCGGCGATGAACGTGAGCGCGCCGAGACGGATCTCGCGGCCCTCCACCAAAAATCCGCACGAAACCATGATCAAAGGGGATCGGAAAAATCGCAACTTCTCCAATCAGGCGCTAAGACTGCTGCCCCACGGTGGGCGCCAATTGTCGTGGTTCTAACTCTGACAGTGATGTAGGGGGGTGAATATGGAGAGGCTAGATCTTAGCTATTGGGAAGTTGTTACACGTGAGGTTTACGAGTTCAGGCCCTTCTCAGAGGAAGTAATAGCCCTACGTCTCGGAGCCCGGAGGCGGTCGACTGGATTATGCGTGTATGGATACAGGGGTGCGAACCCTTCATACTGAGGAGGGCGGTGGCTTATATAGAGTTCGCCGGCCCTCTCCTTCCCTCAGTAATGCAGGGTTTAAGGTACATTTAAGGTTGGGCGTTACTGGTAACGCCCCTAGTAAAGTGCTATAATGACCATAAAGACTACTTAATACCCGACCGTTTTCCTATGGAGTGACTTCGTCGAGTGTCTTGAACCCGTCGAGTGATAGCTTCTTGGTCGAGTGTCTTGAACCCGTCGAGTGGGATACCTTCGAGTAGAGGAAAAGGTGACTTCTCCTAGGGGTGTCCTAGGGTAAGACTCTTTGGTCAGGTCCGTGTCCCTACCCTAGGTACATGTCTTCATCACTAGGGTTTTGGTGCGAGGAGAGGAGGTGGAAGAAGAGATAATGACCGCGGTGAGGTGTGTATTTATAAGGACAAGGACGGCACAACGTTATTACGTAGGTGCCCCTGGCGGTTCACATCTGAAAGACACGTGGCATGCATGCAACACATTGGAAGTTGTTCCATGTTCCCACGCATGCCTGGATTGTCGGGTGGTCGTTTCGGCATCTCTGGGTTTCAGGCAATAAGGATATAACATTAAAACAGATTCACTTTTTGTCTCTATGTCTTCTGCTGACAAGGACTCAGAGAAGACAATCAACAGTTTCAATAGAATGCATATGATTTGGATAGATAGAATCTGAGGTAGAAGCATAGAGGGGGTTAGGGTCCGATCACATTCACTTAGATCAAAAGATTCAAACAAGAAGACCTAGCTATTAGTGAATGCTGTAGAAGACAAAACACAAAAGTGTATATATCAGTATGAGACCAAATCAACACTGTGAAGATAAATATGACATCAAATCAGTGTTGAAGACAAACCAAATGCGAAGACAATGCAAATGTGACGTCAATAAAAACACTTCAAACAAGAGTTTGGTGGTGGCGTTACCCACCGTATAGGAAGTATTAGACCCATACACGGCGCACAATTATCGTGGTGCTCCGAAGTCAAATTCCGCATTAATGTATTCAAACTTAGAGTGTATGTCTTCATTGTTTGAAGATATACATTACTTCGTGTGTTGCACATCTAAGTCATCACATGCATAAGCGTCAGGATGTGTGTCCAATTACAGGACATTCGAGGATTCTAAGATATTTAGCTCACACTGCAACTTGCAAAACCTTTTCTCATCCAAGGACTTTGTGAAGATATCTGCCAATTGCTCTTCAGTGCTGACGTGAATGAGATCAATACCTTCCTACATGACATGGTCTCTGAGAAAGTGATGATGAATTTCAATGTGCTTTGTCTTCGAGTGCTGAACTGGGTTGTTGGCAATCTTGATGGTGCTTTCAATGTCGCAGTAGAGTGGTACTTGCTTCAGTTGGATGCCATTGTCCTTGAGAGTTTGCTTCATCCATAGAAACTGAGCGCAGCAAGATCCAACAGCAATGTATTTAGATTTAGCAGTGGAGAGAGACACACAGTTCTGCTTCTTTGAAGACCAACAGACAAGAGATCGCCCAAGAAAGTGACATGTGCCTGATGTAGACTTGCGGTCAACCTTGTCACCAGCATAATTAGCATCTGAGAATCCAACTAGATCCAACTCTGAGCCCTTTGGATACCATAATCATAGTGTTGGGGTGTAAGCCAAATATCGAAAAATTCGCTTCACAGCTAGGTGATGCGACTCCTTTGGTGCCGCTTGGAATCGGGCACACATGTAAGCGCTAAGCATGATATATGGCCTAGATGCACATAAATAGAGTAAAGAACCAATCATGTAGCGGTATACCTTTTGATCGAACTCTTTACCATTGTCGTCGGGGCCAAGATGACTTTTGGTTGGCATTGGCGTCGTGTATCCCTTGTAGTCTTGCATTCCAAACTTCTTCAGGCAATCTTTAAGGCATTTCTCTTGAGATATGAAGATGCCATTGCTTTGCTGACAGATTTGAAGACCATGGAAGAACTTCAGTTCACCCATCATGGACATCTGATATTGCTCTTGCATCATGTGTCCAAACTCATCATTGTATCTTTTGTCAGTGCAGCCGAAGATAATGTCGTCCACATAGATCTGGCACACAAACAGTTCACCATCGTATGTCTTCGTGAAGAGAGTGGGATCCAGGGAACCAGGTTTGGAGCCTTTGCTCTTCAGGAAGTCTTTGAGTGTGTCATACCAAGCACGAGGGGCTTGTTTGAGGCCATACAGTGCCTTGTTGAGCTTGTAAACCATATCAGGATGTTTTGGATCTTCAAAGCCAGGTGGTTGTTCAACATACACTTCTCCTTCAATCTTGCCATTGAGAAAGGCACTCTTCACATCCATTTGATACAGGAGGATGTTGTGATGGTTGGCATAGGCTAGCAGAATGCGAATGGCTTCAAGCCTAACCACCGGAGCAAATGTTTCATCGAAGTCAATCCCTTCAACTTGAGTGTATCCTTGAGCAATGAGACGAGCCTTGTTTTTGACAACTTGACCATGCTCATCTTGTTTGTTGTGATAGATCCATTTGGTGCCAATGATATTATGCTTCCGTGGGTCAGGACACTTCACCAATTCCCACACATTGTTCTGCTCGAATTGTTGAAGCTCTTCTTGCATAGCTTGAATCCATTCAGGTTCCAGGAAGGCTTCAGCAACTTTCTTTGGTTCAGATATAGAGACAAATGCAAAGTGCCCACAGAAATTTGCTAGCTGAGTTGCTCTTGAACAAGTGAGTGGACCAGGTGCATTGATGATATCAATTATCTTCTCAATTTGTACTTCATTTGCAACACGGGTATGAATTGGATGTAGATTTTGCCCTTGCTGATCATTGTCTTCATCTTCAGCATTGGCTTTAGGCTGAGCAGAGTCTTCAGGTTGATTTGGTGTAGAAATGATAAGTTCCTCTTTAGCCTGTGCCTCTAAAGGTATGATTTCTCTAGTCCCATAAGCTTGATGGATTCACTTGGTGAGATTTCATCTAGCACATTTGGCAGGTGCTCTCTTTGCGAGCCGTTAGTTTCATCGAATCGCACATCCACAGTTTCAACCACTTCATAGTGAAAGAGGTTGAAGACTCTATAGGAGTGCGAATCCTTTCTGTAACCGAGCATAAAATCTTCATGTGCTTTCGATGCAAATTTTGAAGTGTGATGCGGATCTTTGATCCAGCACCTAGCACCAAATACTATGAAGTAGCTTACGTTTGGCTTCTTACCAGTCAATAGCTCATATGATGTCTTCTTTAGGATCTTGTGAAGATAAACACGGCCGATGACATGGCATGCAGTATCAATAGCTTCAGGCTAGAACTTCCTTGGAGTCTTGTACTCATCAAGCATCGTTTGAGCCATCTCAATGAGTGTCCTGTTATTGCGCTCCACGATGCCATTCTGCTAAGGTGTGTATGGAGCAGAGAACTCATGAGTGATGCCCAATGTATCAAGATAGGTGTCGAGGCCGGTGTTCTTGAACTCTATGCCGTTGTCACTTCTGATGTGCTTGATCTTGATGCCATAGTTCGTCATGGCACGATTGGCAAATCGTCTAAAGACATCCCGCACTTCAGTCTTGTAGAGAATTATATGCACCCAGGTATATCTAGAGTAATCATCAACAATAACGAAACCATAGAGACAAGAAGTGGTAGTAAGAGTGGAGTAATGAGTAGGGCCGAATAGGTCCATGTGAAGCAGCTCGAAAGGACGTGATGTCGTCATGATTGTCTTCGCGGGATGCTTGGCCCTAGTCATCTTCCTAGCTTCACAGGCACCACACAGATGATCCTTTTTGAACTTGACGCCCTCGATGCCTACGACATGCTTCTTCTTCGTGAAAGTGTACAAGTTCCTCATGCCAGCATGCCCTAGCCTTCGATGCCAGAGCCAACACTCTGAAGCTTTTGCTAGAAGACATACTGCCAACTGTGGTCCTGCTGAGAAATCTACCATGTACAGATCATCTTTTCGGTACCCTTCAAATACTAGAGACTTGTCAGATTCCATTAGAACAAGGCAATGATATTTTCCAAATATCACAATCATGTTCAAGTCACAAAGCATTGAGACAGACATTAAGTTGAAACCAAGGGATTCAACAAGCATCACTTTATCCATGTGTTGATCCTTTGAGATTGCAACTCTACCTAGACCCAATACCTTGCTTTTACCAGTGTCAGCAAATGTGATGTGACTCTTGTCAGATGGACGTAAGGTTGAGTCCATGAGAAGACTTCGATCACCAGTCATGTGGTTAGTGCATCCACTGTCAATAATCCATTCTGAAGCCTTTGGTGTCATACCCTACAGTACAGTTAGGGGGATAGACTTCACCAAGGGTATTGTGAAGCATAAATATTTGACGAGCAAGTGGATTATGAAAGCTCAAATCCAGGTTAGGACTGATAGGATGATTGGCAAGCGATTCAGGAACAAAATACATAGTAAGACCATTTGGGCATTTTATCTTGCGTCCCACAAGATGTTTTAGGTCCCCAGCAATAGCATCTGACGCCTTTGATTTCTGGCTGGAGACCCTTCCATGCAAAAGAGAGTTAAGTTTTCTTAACCACCCACATTTTCAGGGGTGGCTTCGAAGCAATAAGTCTAAGTGCAGCATCTGAGAACTTTGGCTTTGGAGCCCTAGCAAATAGTCTTGCAGGAGGTTAATAGTACTCATAAGAATAGGTAGAATAGTTCTTGGTCTTATGAACATGGCGGTTTGATGAAACACGCTCATATTAATAGGCCTGAGTATGGTTTTCCTACAAAACATTAGTGTTAGGGTGACTCTGGTGACTCCTCTATCTGTATGAAGCCTTTGGACCATATGAAGCCTTTGGTATGGGGTTTGTCTTCTTCCCAGGTGGTGTCATGATGACATTCACCTGAAGATTTTCAAGACAACCCTTGGGCACCCAGATCTTCTTCAAAGGTGGTCCATTCCTGCAGTTAGTACCAATATACCTGGCAAACACTTCACCTTTTTGATTCTTAAACAGTTTATAGTTTGCATCAAAGGATTCATCAATGATAATCGGGTTAGGACAAGTGAAGCCAGATAAGGTAGATGGATCCACTGAAGGTCCCTTTGCAGCAACCCATGTGGTTTTGGGGTACTGCTCAGGCTTCCAGTAAGAACCATCAACATTCATTTTCCTCTCGAACCCAACACCCTCTTTCCTAGGGTTTCGGTTCAGAATCTGTTTCTTGAGGACATCACATAGTGTCTGATGCCCTTTCAGACTTTTGTACATTCCTGTCTCAAGCAATGTCTTCAACCTGGCATTCTCATCAACAATAGTAGTGGTATCCTCAGCAGAGGGGTTAGCTACCACATCAGTAGTTGAAGATATTGCAACAGCAGTAACAGTAGAACATCCTGCAACAGAAGTAGCGTTATCACGCTCAAGGCATTTTAGACATGGTGGTTCAAATCCTTCCTGAGCAGAACTGATCTGTTGAGTGCGGAGTGACTCATTCTCTTTTTGAAGATCTTCATGAGCCGCTCTCAAGTTCTCAAGTTCTTGTTTCCTTTGAAGATAATCATAGGAAAGCTTTTTATGAGTTGTTGAGAGCGTTTCATGACGACTTTCAAGTTCCTCGTACTTAACATGAAGATTTTTAATGTCTTCAATTAAGGACTGAGATCGGGTCATTTCCGCGTCCAACCACTACAAGAAATATGTCAACTTGTGGCCACCACTATTGGTCACTGAATGGTCACAAATTTCCATTTGTGACCTTTTTGTGACCAAAAACATAAGGTCAAAAGCTGGCCATCGTAAACTGACTATAGTGACCTTTCTTCTAGAATGCTCGCAAACGTTTATGACCAAAATAAGCCTACTGTGGCGTTTTGGTCACTAGCAACCTCCCCAGTCCACGTAGGCATCCAGCATGGCAAGCTGATGTGGCACAAGATTCAGCCCGGTCCAATTCAGTTTTCTACATGGGCCTAGCCCAACAATTCGGCCTTTTCAATATATATTTTTCTATTAATTTTCGCTAGCTACATGGGCCTAGCCCATTTTATTTTCTAGGACGTGGCCTTCTATAATTCATTTCTTTTTTGGGCCTCAGCCCTTTTACAGCCCAATTTATTTTGGGCCTCCACAACATACATTTAGAAGCTTGACATCACAAGGGCAGCTATTCCAGCTTGACATATCAGCATGTACGCATGTATCCAAACCATTTTATTTCTTTCAACAGCCACAGCCACAAAGTAGATAGTAGATACATTCAACAGACTAAATTAACATAGGAATGAAGCAACAAAGGGCAGCCCGAGTAGAGGAACTACATGGTACTACAACTACATGGGACTACAGCTACCATTTCTATTTCTACCAGCAGCAGTAGGGACTACCAAGGAGCTAAACGAACAGGGACCGAGCTAAACTAACAGCGATCATCCATCATCACTCAGTGACAGTAGCAATGAGTGGCAACGGCGACGTTCGAGAGAGCCCCTCCCCCTGCTGCTGCTTGGTTGCCTGCTACTGCTTGGTGTGCTGCATCACTAGTCACCCTGCACAACAAGAATTTTAGCTTTACATAAGGTTTACAAGAACAGGACCCTGATACATGAGATTGACATTCACAAGCTATTTGCATTTATATTTAGAACTGAGTCAGACCATTTGCATTACTAGTTATGTATTGACATACTAATCTAAAAGAACATATATAGAAACATATGAATTTTATTTCTGAATACCATTACAGAAGTACTAAAAAACAAGAGCTCATTACACAAGAATCCAGGAAGACCCATCAATTATGTGCCGGAGCGGGAGATGTGCAGGAAGATCAAATAGTAGATTCGAGCAAGAAGGATGTACTACCTGAAATGGGAAACTAGGAGGCCAATCCGACGAGTCCCACCCAAGCTGTGGAAGGAGCAGCGGCAGCAGCTGCAGAAGGACTCGACGGCCCAGACACCGTCGTGGACCTGGTAGGTGACGACGACATGGTAGTGGTGGAAGCCGTCGCCGAGGCTGACCGCGCCTACGGCGTCCTCGTCGTCCTGCAAGGCGATGAGGACGGTCGGGTCGGCGTTGAGCCGGTGGTCGTGGTTCCTGTAAAAACTACAGGAAACTTAATTACTTCTCAATACCGTGGGATCACACTTTCAGAAAACTTGTCTATCTATATACAAACTTGAAAGATAAGCCATGCAAAGGTTCAGTGGATCCAAATAAACATGCACATCAGAAAACTAGAGGAACAGACAGTCAACACGTATATATCTAGTCAATAAAATATGCATGCAAAGTTGTACTGATGTAGACATGCTTTCACATCAAAATTCAGAAACATCAGAGTCTCGCTGCATCTCAAAATCAAGCCGATCTAACATGTAGGCACTGATTAACAGATCCAATAATACTAATGCAATTGTAATCATACGACAGAACAGAGTATAGGAGGCTCAATCGTTCAACATTTCCAGTGCAAGCATTGTACAAAGCAAAACAAATTAAGACCCAATAAGACACTATTACAGTACAGTACGATGGCGTCTATTGCCTCGATTGTTCAACATTTCCAGTGCAAGCATTGTACAAAGAAAAACACCCAATAAGACACTATTACAGTACAGTACGACGGCGTCTATTGCCCATCTAGAAAACAAGGTGACATACTGCAGGTTCAAAAATTTCCTACCAATAATGATATGTTTGTACAATGGTTGGTGTATGCGGAGCTCGTCATTGTATCATGTATAACAGATGTTGTATAACAGAGAAGAATGGCAAAAAAACATTTGGTGGCATTGAGATGTTGACAGAAGTATGCAAAAAAGCTACTCAGTTGCTAGCAAGATGAATCAACGAGAACTGTGAAGGTTGGAGTCTAGAAAGGTATTCCCTGTTGGAAATCGACTACGACAGCAGTTAAGCTATGCATCATTCTTGGTTTTGGATCTCATCCCTGTCATTTTTAGCAATCACTGCACGTAAAAGAAGTAAAGCATGTCAGTTGTATTGATTTTCAAACACACAAAAATGAAGGAGCAAAAGGCAGCCAAAATATAACTGCAGGGCCCTCTTAACAAATAATGTTTGTGCTCAGTCTGTTAGTACAAACACTACTATATCTGCCAAATGCATAGGCCAATTAATATGCCTATTTATATAAATGGACGGGTTAAGTGTACAAGAGTGGTAGGCCTAAAATTCCCAAAATTAGACAGGGAAACGAAATGCTTGTTGCATGCCGCACGCTGTCTAGAACAGTAGTGGAAAGAGATGAGTCTGTAGGCTGCCCGCCTGCCTGCCTGATATGATGGTGAGAGAGATGGGCGGTAGCAGCGAAAGATAAGCCATATAGCTTTGTTTAATATTACTAAGATATATAGCCATTAGTTCGTTTTAACATGGAACCCAAGAGTATGTGACTCTAGCACCCTGAGGAAGATGTTAATATGCCATCATACTAGCTGATAGACAAACATTCCAGGAAGAATAGATGCTTGTTTAACGGGTACAATCGGAATTGCTATCTCTAACAGACAAATTTAAAGATATTAAAAGAAGCACCTGATAGAGAATTTTGCCAACAATTGCAGTGCTTCAGTTATGTTTCAGGAAATAACAAACTACGACTTAGAGCAACAGTTTGAATAACAGTGGGTTCTGACATCAAATTGGAATTTTTTATGAGCCTCACGAACTCAAATTACATTCCATATATACTAATATGGTTCACTATCATCACGAGAGCCCCTCAATCATGCATCAATCTTAATATCATCATCAGCATAGCACTTGGAAATAAGACAAAGAATAGAGGAATTACCGAAATCGATGAATCTCTTCCTGGGGACATGCATGAACTCTGCATACTCCCTGTCTTCATCAATCCTATGGAGTTGCAGAACCAGCGGGCGACGGGTGACAATGTCTGCAGAATCAAACCAAACAAAACAAAAATGTGTCACAAAAACAAAACAGGACGCCAAAATGGACAAGCTCTTGCTGCTTGAATAACCATACCTGAACCCTGGGCAGGAAATCCTTTCCAACAACGCTCTCCAGCACTGAAGATTTGCCCGAACTCTACAGTGTGCCAAAGGAGTTCAAATGTCAAAACACAGAACCGCATCTGGTAATTGTATACCCACTTGTACTGAGATGCGCTTGAACCACTCTTAACAGCATGAGTTCATGCATAACTGCTTGCTTGAAACTAGGAGGATTCTCATTACGCGAAAAAACATGCCCCCTAGTTGATCCCAAGTGGTAGTAGTACCTAGCTTCCTAGCACTACACAATTACTGGTCATGTAGGCAACTACGTGCAACCAAACTATATAGCAAAAGATTCAAACAAGCAACAACGGCCCAAATCTAGCTGACAACCCCTACAACAACCGCAGATCCAAGCATAGCTAGACCGCATGCATGGTGTAACAAAGATGAGTAATCATTAGGAAGCATTTCAGAGTTGTGCAGTTACTAGTGTGTGGTCCTGTGTTTACCCCAGCGCACGCCAACCATGGGCACGAGAAAATTGGTACACACGCCACTAATAGTCTGCTAGTCTTACTTAGAACATATGGTGGCACATGATGGCAGGCAGTAGTATGTATACATGAGAACAAAGTAGATGAACAGTAGAACAAAAATTGCAATGTGATTAACACGAGTACATCTTGAAAATTATGAAAAAATGCTGCATATAACCATTGTAAGAATTGTAGATTATACCACTATAAATGAGTGTAAGTTTGTGAACCTCATTTGTAATTTACAGTAGTGAATCAGTTGAATGCACTAGTATATTTACAGTTCTACAGCGGAGTTACAGTGTAAATGTGCAGTTTACATGACTAGTGTGAATCAACACACACGGTGCAGTTCTACAGCATCAATGAATCAATCATTCAGAAAAAGAGAAGGGAAATATGCAAACAGCAAGTTGACACAAGGAAGGGCTGCTCCATGGCCCGGCGTCCTCCTGCAACAGCATAACATGACCAATTTGTGTCCGGAAGAAGAAGAATCGCTAGCGTTCATGTGAAAATCAAATCAAATCAAATCAATCAGGGGGGCTGGGTAGAGCTCACCAAGTTCGTCAGATAGGGGGTGGGTTGGAGGAGGACGTCTAGCTGCAGCAGCCGCCATGAGGGCTTCCTTGTGCACCACCTTGAGCAGAGCAGCTTCTACAGATCAGATCGGACACAAAACAAATCACACACAGGCAGGCAGGCAGGAGGAATCAGATGAAGAAACAGAAAAAGACAAGGGAGGGATTCACGCTCACCCACCATAGCCAGCCGGAGAGGAGATGCGTGTCGTGGAGGTCGAGGAAGAACCGGCCTTAATTGGTCGGCGGCGTCGAGAGAGAGAGAAGGCCACCGCATCAGGAAGGACGCTCCGGTGGGTGCGGATCCGGCCAGGTCGTGATCTCCTGTAGTGAGGCGCGAGCGCGCGGCAGTGGCCGCACCAGGGCGCGTAGAACTCGACCATGACGTGGCGGCGGGCGGATCTGAGGGGATAGGGTTCCCGGAGGAATCTGAGGAAGGGGTCGTCGCGGCCGGGGATCTGGAGCTCGAGGGGAGCGTGGGGAAGGGGGATGGGAAGTGAAATCAAGGTCGGAGACGCCAGATCTGTGCCTATGGGGTTGGTGTGATTGCAGAGGGGCTGGCAGGGAGGGCGCGGCGCTAGGGTAGGGGAGGGAGGGACGAGGTCCGGCGTTGGTGAGGAGGACGACGAGGTCGGCGGTGGGTGGGAGAAACGGGGAGGAGGTGGATCGGGAGGGGGCCGGGGACGGGGAGGAGGAGGTGGCGGCGGCGAGGAAGATTGGGAGGAGGGAGGAGGGGTGCGATGGGGGGAGGGGTTTGATCTAGGGTTGGGGGTGCGTGGGGTGTCTCTTTTTCTTTTTTGTTTCTTTTTTTCTGTAGATGGATGGATGGATGGATGTGGGATGGAGAGATGGATGGATGGATGGATGGACGCCATGTCATCGATCCGTGGGAAGAGCCCTGATTGGTTCGGAAGATCAGTGATTTAAAATAGTTTCTAAGTACTAAAAATAGGGGAATTTTGTGAAGCAACTATCAAAATATTTTGCAAAACGGCACAACTAAAATTTCACTCAAGTTAGACCCCATTTTTATGGATGATCACTGATTTGCATGCATTTTTTATCTTTCTAGATATTTTTAATCATTTTCTTGTGGTAAAAATGGTTTTTTTGTGAAGAACCTACCAAATATTTGTTGTAAAATTGGACCAACTCAATTTCCTAAAATACTAGGCCATATTTAATGCACAACTGACAAAATGGTTGTGTGTAAAAAGTTTTGATCCACCTCTCGTGAAAAAGACAAATTTCTGCCAATTCAGTTGGAAGCGGGTCAAATTTGAACTGTAGCTGCCTCATAGTTTCCTATTTATTTTTTCCAAAAATCATTTCTAGGTACATAAGTACCTATTTAATCATAGAAACACCAAAAAAATTCCAAGATTTAACCACTAGCTAGGAACGGTCATTCCCGCCGTTTTGACCGCATTTTGAAACGGGCATAAAAAATTCAAAAAAAATCAAAAAATTGGGAAACCTTCGCATTGTGTCATTATATGTGGCCAAGTTCCCAGGAAAAATAACAAACTTGTAATACGATAATTATTTTAAAAAAGTGTTCTCAGAAACAAGCTATCACGTGTGGAGATCAATGGCTTTCAAGACAAATGATCAATCTTATGGCCACATTCATGGCATAGTTTGTTCAAATGATATGATATTGTGCACAAGGGTGCATATTGGAATGGCAAACAATGTTGCTTAAGGAAGTTTTCATTTTCTTTGGACGAAAAAACCATTTCCCATTTTTTGAGTGCCCAAAAGGAGGTTTTTTTGTGAAGGACCTCCCAAATAATTGTTGCAAAATTGGACCAAATCATTTTTATAAAATACTAGGCCATATTTAATGCACAATTGACAAAATGGTTGGGTGTAAAAACTTTTGATCCACCTCTCGTGAAAAAGACAAATTTCCGCCGATTCAGCTGGAAGCGGGTCAAATTTGAACTGCAGCTGCCTCATAGTTTGCTATTTATTTTTCCCAAAAATCATTTCTAGGTACATAAATACCTATTTAATCATAGAAACACCAAAAATATTCCAAGATTTAACCACTAGCTAGGAACGGTCATTCCCGCCGCTTTGACTGCATTTTGAAACGGGCATAAAAAATTCAAAAAAATCAAAAAATTGGGAAACCTTCGCATTGTGTCATTATATGTGGCCAAGTTCCCAGGAAAAATAACAAACTTGTAATACGGCAATTATTTTAAAAAAGTGTTCTTAGAAACGAGCTATCACGTGTGGAGATCAATGGCTTTCAAGCCAAATGATCAATCTTATGGCCACATTCATGCCATAGTTTGTTCAAATGATCTCATATTGTGCACAAGGGTGCATATTGGAATGGAAAACGATGTTGCCTAAGGAAGTTTTCATTTTCTTTGGACGAAAAAACCATTTTCCATTTTTCGAGTGCCCAAAAGGAGGGTTTTTTATGAAGGACCTCCCAAATAATTGTTGCAAAATTGGACCAAATCATTTTTCTAAAATACTAGGCCATATTTAATGCACAATTGACAAAATGGTTGGGTGTAAAAAGTTTTGATCCACCTCTCGTGAAAAAGACAAATTTCCGCTGATTCAGTAGGAAGCGGGTCAAATTTGAACTGCAGCTGTCTCATAGTTTGCTATTTATTTTTTCCAAAAATTATTTCTAGGTACATAAGTACCTATTTAATCATAAATACATGGTTTGGTGGCGATACGTCGAGGTTTGGGCGGTGGCCGAGGGCCCCAACTCTAGAGCGTGTAAACTCGCATGCCCGCCGTGTGGTCACCGCGTGACCCTGGCATTGCCATGTGTTCTGGGAAGCATAGGCATGTCTAGTGGGTTGGGCACTCCCCAGGTAGGTGCTAGGAACAAAATTACAACATAAGATCCTCATGAGGAGACCGATCGATGCTCAAACATGAATAAGCAGCCAAGTGTTTGATTAGCAGTACGGGAAATGCACATGGCCGATGGGCGTGAGTTTTGGCCGAGGATGATCATCTACTAAGGAGAATGTATTCACAAATTTTCAGCTCAAAAGGAGGATCCTAGGTGGTACTTGCTTTGCAAAGTACCACACTGGACAAAAATATGAATGTTGAAGCTGGGCTCAAAATAATGAATGGATTGAGCTGAAATTTGGCGGAGGATGGTTATTTGGGCATAGGAAAGCATTGTAGAAAATTGATATCATTTTGACATGCCAAAGTAGTACTTCCTTCACAATGCTCTTCTATGGACAAAAACTTAGGAAAACTAGTGAGAGAGATTGGATAAATGAAATAAGCTAAAAATTGGTGTAGGTAAGTTACATAGGTATGGTCATGCGCTGGTAAATTTTCAGATCATTTGGGTAAGCCTAGCTAGTACTTACTTCACAAAGCTTCTCTCGAGGTAGAAACTTTGGAAATTTCCTGACAAAGATTTACTTGGAAAATTGAGCTGAATATTATCATGTGGCAATTATTTGGGTATGGAAGAGTGTCTGAAAAGTTTGAGGGTAATAGGAGGGGTCTATATAACACTTGCTTTGCAACGTGCCAATTTGGCCATAAAATATAAATTGAACCTGGGCTCACATAGATGATTTGACTGAGCTACAATTTGGAGGAGGGTGATAATTTGGGCATATGAAGGAACTGTATAAATTTCATGTCATTTAGAGATACAAAAAAGGTACTTCCTTCACAATGCTTCTAGGTGGACAAAAACTTTGGAAATTTGCCGAGGAAGATTTGCTAGGCAAATGGAGCTGAATTTTGTCATGCGGTAATGATTTGGATAGGAAAGAGTGCCCAAAAATTCCGAGGGCAATCAAGAATATAGAAATAGCACTTCCTTCATAAAGTGTTGTTGTGAACAGAATAGGAAAGTGAATATTGTTGAATTAGTTTTGAACTAGGCAAGGAAGGATTTTTACATATTTGATGAAGATATTCCCCAAAGAATTTATGAGATTTTTTTGGGAATTTTGGGAATGATAGAAATATAGGTTGCTTCACAACCTAGGACAAAAACTGCCGCATGGACATGACACATAGGCAAAACTGATGAGATGGCGCCTAGTCATCACAACCCACCACAATCTACAAGGCTATGACCATCTATATTGGTCATTAACAACTAGAAATAAGGTAGCGGACTAGCACTGTTTGCTTTGTGACCATTTCGTGTAAGGAAATTACGACCTTTCTGACCAAAATGGTCGCAATGGTTTAGGGTTTGGAGCCCCCTGAACAGCTTTTGACCAATTGGTCTAAAATGGTCATAAATTTATGACCAATTCTTCGAGGGTCACTGACAGAAGGTCATAAGTTGACATATTTCTTGTAGTGAACAGGTCATCGCTTTTGTCTAGCAATTTTTGAATATGTTCCATAGCATTCTGTTGCTATGTTGGAATTTTAGCAAGGGTTTTGTAGATAGGTTTAGATTCATATTCAGAGTCATCTTCACTTAATGTTTGATAGTAAGCATCACGTGAGTTTACCTTGGCACCACGTGCCATGAAGTAGTAGGTGGGTGCAGAGTCATCCTCATCATTAGCATCAACGTTGGTGACGAGGCCATTGTCTTCGGTGTTGAAGATGGACTTGGCGACATATGCTGAAGCTAGATCCAGGCTTGCCATGCCTAAATCAGATTCCTCTTCAGACTCCATCTCCACATCCTCAGATACATACTCCTCCTCTGAATCCATCTCCTTGCCAACAAACGCACAAGCCTTGCTGGAGGAGCTCTTCTTGTGTGATGAAGACTTCGACGAAGACTTTGAGGATTTCTTCTTCTTCTTGTCATTAGAATCATATTCCTTGCTCTTCTTCTTCTTCTTCTTCTTGTTCTCATTGTCCCATTGAGGACATTCAGAGATGTAGTGACCAGGTTTCTTGCACTTGTGGAACGTTCTCTTCTTGTAGTCATGGGAGGAAGCTTCATCATTTCTTGAGCTGGATTTGGAAGACTGTTTGGAACCTTTCTTCTTGGTTAACCTCTGGAACTTCTTCACTAGCATGGCAAGTTGCTTTCCAATGTCTTCAGGATCTTCAGAACTGCAGTCAGATTCTTCTTCAGATGAGGAAACAACCTTTGCCTTCAAAGCACGAGTTCGGCCATAGTTGGGACCATACATATCTCGTTTCACAGATAACTGGAAGTCATGTGTGTTGAGCCTCTCAAGTATGTCAGACAAATCGAGAGTCTTGAAGTCAGGGCGTTCTTGAATCATCAGGGCCAGGGTTCAAATGAGCTGTCGAGTGATCTCAAGAGTGTCTTGACGATTTCATGCTTGGTGATCTCAGTGGCGCCGAGTGCATGAAGCTCATTTGTGATGTCAGTGAGGCGATCAAACACCAGCTAAACATTCTCATTGTCATTTCTCTTGAAGAGGTTGAAGAGGTTGCGAAGAACACTGATCCTTGAGTCTCTCTAGGTTGAGACACCTTCGTTGACCTTGGAGAGCCAGTCCCAGACTAGCTTCGCAGTATCCAGAGCACTCACACGACCATACTGTCCTTTGGTCAGATGACCACAGATGATGTTCTTGGCAGTAGAATCTAGTTGAATGAACTTCTTGACATCAGCAGGGGCGACACCTTCACCGGCCTTGGGAACGCCGTTCTTGACGACATACCAGAGATCGACATCAATGGCTTCAAGATGCATGCGCATCTTATTCTTCTAGTAGGGGTAATTAGTGCATTCAAACACAGGGCACGCAACAGAGACTTTGATTATCCCTACAGTCGAGATAGCTAAAACTCCAGGTGGTTAAACCGAATCACATAGAACAAGGGAGCACCTTGCTCTGATACCAATTGAAAGTGCTAGTTATCGACTAGAGGGGGGTGAATAGGCAATTTTGATGGAAGTCTTCAAAACACAGGGGCTTTGAAGACAAACAGTAGAAATGAACCTATTGATATGCAGCGGAAGGTATACTACACTAGACAAGCCATAGTCAAGTAAGCAA
Organism: Triticum urartu; assembly: GCF_003073215.2. NCBI lineage: Eukaryota > Viridiplantae > Streptophyta > Magnoliopsida > Poales > Poaceae > Triticum > Triticum urartu. The sequence continues at coordinate 405,352,926 of NC_053025.1, read as the reverse complement.
TGAAGTGAAAGCACGAAGACTATCAGCAACTAGGTAGTATGGATCAAGATGGAAGATAGTATGAAGCCAAACAACAATAGTCTTCACACAATGAAGTCAATCAGATCATGCAAGCAGGCAATGACTTCATGAAGACAAGTAGTAAGTAAAGAGAGGTAGAGGATAGAACCAGTTCCTTGGCGAGGACAAGGATTTGTTGGACCAGTTCCAGTTGTTGTGACAACTGTACGTCTGGTTAGGGAGGATGAGATTCAACTTAGAAGACCGCGTCTTCACCTTATTCCCATTGAGCTAAGGACACACAGTCCTCACCCAATCACTCTGGTAAGTCTTCAAGGGAGACTTCCAAACCTTCACAGACTTCGTTCACCGGTGATCCACAATGACTCTTGGATGCTCAGAACGCGACGCTTAACCGGCTGGAAGATTCACAGTCCTCAAGTGTAACAAGTCTTCAGATCACGCAGACAGAAAAACTTCAGTGATGCCTAACACTCTTTAGCTCTGGGTGTTTAGGGCTTTGTCCTCGCAAGGATTTTTCTCTCAAAGGCTTCGGAGGTGGGTTGCTCTCAAACGACAAAAGCCGTGCACTAACTCTGAGCAGCCACCAATTTATGGTGTAGTGGTGTGGGCTATTTATAGCCATGAGGCAACCCAACCTGATTTGTCCTAAATGACCCTGGGTCATTAAGGAACTGACATGTGTCCAACGGTTAGATTTCAAACACAGGCGGCAGCTTGACTTGGGCTGCAAGTAGAGCTAACTTATCCAACTCTGGATAAGATTTGCTCTCATTGTCTTCGCTCGAAGACATAGGATTTGGTTGAGCATCACTTCAGTCACTCTGACTTTGTTCACTTGGACCCCACTTAACAGTACGGTGGTTCCTATGACTCAACAAAGAAGAAATGGAAACTACGAAACAACTATGTCTTCGCAATCCATAGTCTTCATGTGATGTCTTATCATGTCATAGTATTCAATGTGAATCTCTTCAGAGACCACCATTGTCTTCAATGTCTTCGCACATTTTTAGGGTTCATCTATGGTAGGTAAACCGAATCAATGAGGGACTACTATCTGTGTTATCCTGCAATTCTCACAAACACATTAGTCCCTCAACCAAGTTTGTCGTCAATACTCCAAAACCAACTAGGGGTGGCACTAGATGCACTTACACTATTGTCAATGGAGATTTGCATCATCGTAGTTTCACCGAGGCGTTGCAACGTTGTGTTTCTCCTGAAGAAGGTTGTGAGATTCTATGAGAGATTCATGAAGGAGATTGTGGTCATCATGCCGGCTCTAAATCTCTTGTAGCCAAGCCTTTCTGTCATGGATTTTATTGGCTAACAGCTCACGCTGATGGTAAGGATCTAGTCAGTAAATGTGATGGATGTCAGAAGTTTTCACAACGAGCTCATGTGCTGGCTCAAGAATTGAGGATGATTCCAGTTACTTGGACGTTTGTAGTCTGGGGGCATGATATGATTGGGCCTTTCTCCAAAAGGTCCAAAGATAAAAATACACACCTCCTGGTGGTGGTTGACAAGTTTACAAAGTGGGTTGAAGCAGAGCCGATCAGTAAGTGTGACACGGCGACGGTGGTTCAATTCATCAAAAAGGTGATTTTCCGTTTTGGCTTTCCCCATAGCATTATCACTGATAATGGCACTAATCTGTCCATGGGTGCTATGAAAGAATTTTGTCAACGGGAGCATATCTGGCTTGATGTATCATCAGTGGCTCACCCCCAGTCCAATGGTCAAGCTAAGAGAGCCAATCAAGAGATCCTGAGAGGCATCAGGACCTGGCTTATGATTCCTTTGCAGAGGACGCCGGGTTGTTGGGTGGAGGAGTTACCCTTAGTATTATGGAGTATCAATACTACCCCTAACAGATCTATGGGTTACACGCCTTTCTTCATGGTTTACGGAGCAGAGGTGGTTCTCCCTAGTGACATCCGTCACGACTCACCCCGTGTCGCGGCTTATGTTGAAGCTGACAATGAAAAAGCACGTCAAGATGCACTTGACCTGTTAGATGAGGAGCGTGACCTTGCGGTGGCTCGTTCAGCGATTTATCAACAAGATCTACGCTATTATCGCAACCGTCGGGTTAAAACCAGAACCTTTCAAGAAGGTGACTTGGTGGTCTGCCTTATCCAGGATCATACTGATATGCACAAGCTATCCCCACCCTGGGAAGGGCCTTTCGTGGCCAGCAAAAATCTGAACAATGGGTCATACTATCTTATTGATGTTCGAGACCACAAGGACTCACACACATCGGAGGAGGAGACCCGCCGTCCGTGGAATATTGCTCATCTTCGGCCTTATTACACTTGAGCTACAGGCTCTTGAGATGTACATATTTATATCAGTGTATATACTATGAGGAATATAATAAAATCAGCACCTCTGATAATTCAGGGCCTCTGTTGTTTCAAAACTCAGCATCCGAGTTTTTATTGTCACATCATATGGTTACTTCCGCGGCTCGATGCCCGGTTTACTGGAACCAGAGAGAGTTTTGTTGGACAAGCACATCTCAAACATAGGTACCCGACGAGCATAGCTCACACATAAGTCACTTGGGAGCTTCCTGTTCAAACATAGGTGTATCCACCAAAGAGAACATAGCATTACTACCCTCTTAACGGGGTTATCTTGTTCAAACATAGGTGTATTCACCAAAGAGGATGTAACCCTTTCTCCATCAGGTAATCCTGATTGACGCATCGAACTCTTAATAGTCATTCTTTTAAACAAGACCCTGAATTCATTAAGGTTAAAACACTGGATTGTCATGTGAGGGCACGACTTACAGAAAGCGAGGATGAACCCAGGCTACTAAGCCACCATCATTGAAACTTTGTTAAACCTGCCTGTTTGCTTGATGCTACATCAACCTTATGTACTCTCGATAAGTCAAATATGAACTTATCCAGGTTAAAACATCAATTGGGTCATGTGAGAGTCAGCTTACAGAAAGCGAGGATACTCTAGTGGCTATCATGCTAGTTTCATGGAAGTTTTATGTTTAAAAGTTTGGTTTTGGCAATTTATGACAGCCTCGTTTTTATGGGGTTTTTCTTGGATTTATATTACTCCTTTTTCTGACCATATGGTTTTTACAAATTGGGCCAAGCAGCCCTGTATGTCTCATATTTGAGCATCTTTGGATTTTTTTATAACCCGCCATGATGGCAGACTATTAGTCACCAGTATATGATACTTGGAAGCATTGTATTCTAAGTCTTGGGACATTACCCCTTGCTATATAAGGCGTTGCAAAGCTAGCAGTATATGACAATTAAACAAGGCATTATGTTTTCAATCTTTGGGTTGTCACCCTTACTACACTGGTATGATAAGCCGACAGTGTGATCAAGTACCATAGGTATGATATTTTACTAACAATAATATAAAGATTGTGGTTCTACCGGCCCTGGTTATGGACTATTTGTCCCTAGTGGTTTAATATGGGGTATGGTGACCCGCCCCACGGTAAACCGCCAGGACACTTGTGATCTATTTGTGTGCAGGGTATTGCTAAATCTGATCTGCATAAGTCGACGCTATCATAAGCATAAAGTGGTCGTTTTTCAACTGGCGGATCAGCAGTTTGCGCAAAACAAAACGTACACAATGGCACGTCAGATCAATGTTTCACTAGCCTATTACATGACTCGGGGAGCCAAAAAGATCACGTGTTTTTTAGAAGATCAAATATTTGAACCGCCCCGCTTATCACTCTTCTTGGTCTTGACGACTTGAAGCTTCTAGATCATCCTTCTCCGGTTCTTCGTCCTCCTTCGCCGTCTGGAAATTTGGTGATGACCAATCAATGCCACACAAGGCTTGGAATTTAGCTTCATCATCTATAAAGTAGGACGTATCAACTTCAGGGGCGAAAGTATGCTTATGGATTGGGGGAATCAGATCCATCACTTTATAAGCCGGCGTAGGCATCTTCTGATTTTCTATATCATAAGCCGGCTGATATTTTGATAGATTTGTCTCATCAACAATTAGAGTCGCCAAAGGGTGTATTTCCTTCACATAGGTAGTGAAGTCTTTTTGATCAAAAGGCGTGCCATCTTCTTTCAAGCTTGGGTATCTAGTAGATACCTCGATCAGGTCTAGCTCTGGTAATAATGCCTTAGCCCGGCTCAAGGCCGTCACGGCACCGACTCTTGCAGATGACCACTTTATCTCTTCAATCCTAGCTAGCAAAACAGAGAGTTTCTTCAAGACGTCACTAAACAGAGTGGGGGCCTGATTAATTAGTTGGAGAAATCGTGGCCAGCATGCGTTGAGTTCCGATATATAGCTGTTCAACAAGCATATATACATCTTTAAGCTTCACCAACATGTCTTGACTAAGGTTGCTGCTCCTCGGACCTGTATAATAATAATTGTGGAGTGATCAGCAGTGGTTTATGACATAAAAGAAGAGATTCAATTTTGATGCTGGCAAGGCGACTCACCAAAGATAGCAGAAACCATCTGGGATACACGGTGTTTTAAACCGGTAAGCTCAGTGGTCACCTTTTGAAGATCAGCTTCTGCCTTTTCAGCCCGTTGTGTAAGAGCAGTTTTCTCTTCAGCCCAGGCAGTTCTTTCAGCATCAAAACTGGTCTTCAATTTTTCTGTCTCATCCAGACTAAATTTGAACTTTGAGTCGGCTTTCCGGGTCTCATATTCTTGAAGCTCCAGTTGAGTTTTCACATCAGCCAATTCTTATTGAAGTTGAGCAGTGGCGTCCTGTGTATGCACAGAGTTGAAATCTTAGTCATATTTAGGTTACAAGAATAAAGTCCCAAGCCTTTTGCAAGCAATAATGCTTGTCACTTGGGGGCTAATGCGTACGGAAACATTCTTCATACAAATGGCAAAATATAAATAAGGCCCAAGCACTTTGCAAGCAAGAGCACTTGGCACTTGGGGGCTAATGCATATTGCTCGCGTTTCATTTCAATTTTATGATGGCCTGGCTGTTCTGCGAACAACTACAGCCGGGTCATGGGGACTACACAAGTAAGCTTTCATTTATAAACAATGGTGAACAGTACCGGTTCATTCATGCTGATTAAACCGGTCCTTGGGGGCTGCGGAGGCAATGTTAATTGTTAAAAGCCCGGTTCAATTCTAAAAGTGAAAGCCGGCCTTTGAAGGATTCTACCGAAGATGCCTTTTCTATTCTTAACTATTCTAAAGTCTACAACATATACAATCTTATCATACACAATAGACTTGGGGGCTGATAGGATATGCATAATGTATCAAGCCGGACTTCATACCTCATATTTCTGATGCATCTGCTTCACCATGTCAATTTCAAGATCACGGCTGGAATGCACTTGCCTGAGATAACCAGAGAGTACTTCACCAATACTTAATTGAGAATAATGAGCGATATCAAATCTCGCTTTCTGCCTTTCAATGAACTCCTCTTTGGCGGAATGCTTGGCCAAGATAGTAGGTTGACCCGATTCTTTGAAGCCGGTCCTAGTGACCACAACATCATCGGCGCGTGTTCCTGACGGTTTAATTGGGCTTGATGATTCAGTGTTCAAAGGATTGAGGTCTGTACAGTCGCTTGAGAGGTCAAGAATTTCTAGTGGAACATCATGGATAGGCTCCTCGGGTGGTGGCACGAAGGTGTCAGAGGCTGGAATTTGTTGTTCTGGTTCATGAACTTTGGGGACTTGTAACACCCACGATCCGGCTATATCTCCCACGTATCGGAGCATGACTTAGAGGCATAGCCGCATAGTAGTCATGTCGCAAGAGGGGTAATCTTTACACATCCCATGTACTGAATAAGAAATGGATAAAGAGTTGGCATAAAATCGCCACTTCACACAATACATAATTATAGCATTACATCATCCAGAATACAATCAAGGTCCGACTATGGAACCAAATAAAGAAAGACAACCCCTAATGCAATGGATCCCCGATCGCCCCGACTGGGCTCCACTACTGACCAACTAGAAACGAAACAACACAACGAACACGATCTTCATCAAGCTCCTCCTTGAGCTGGGTTGCGTCACCTGCACGGTTATCATCGGCACCTGCAACTGTTTGAAGTAATCTGTGAGCCATGAGGACTTAGCAATCTCATACCCGTGAGATCAAGAATATTTAAGCTTATGGGTAGGATAGGGTAATGAGGTGGAACTGCAGCAAGCACTAAGCATATATGGTGGCTAACTTACGCAAAAGAGAGCGAGCAGAGAAGCAAAGCACGACCGTGAACTAGAAGTGATCAAGAAGTGATCCTGAAACTACTTACGCACAAACATAACTCCAAAACCGTGTTCACTTCCCGGACTCCGCCGGAAAGAGACCATCACGGCTACACACGCGGTTGATGCATTTTAATTAAGTTAAGTGTCAAGTTCTCTACAACCGTACATTAACAAATTCCCATCTGCCCGTAACCGTGGGTACGACTTTCAAAAGTTCAAAACCCTGCAGGGGTGTCCCAACTTAGCCCATCACAAGCTCTCACGGTCAACGAAGGATATTCCTTCTCCTAGGAAGACCCGATCAGTCTCGGAATCCCTGTTACAAGACATTTTGACAATGGTAAAACAAACCAGCAAGACCACTCGCTGCACATATCTCGTTCTCAGGGCACACTGGATAAGCTAAGCGTACAGGAGCCAACGTAACCCAAGTTGCCAAGGGACGACCTTGCACAGTGCTCTAGTTTGGACCAACACTCAGAGGAGCACTGGCCCGGGGGTTAAAATAAAGATGACCCTCGGGCTCCGGAAACCCGAGGGAAAAAGGCTTAGGTGGCAAATGGTAAAACCAAGGTTGGGCCTTGCTGGAGGAGTTTACTCAAGGCGAACTGTCAAGGGGTTCCCATTATAACCCAACCGCGTAAGGAACACAAAATCAAGGAACATAACACCGGTATGACGGAAACTAGGGCGGCAAGAGTGGAACAAAACACCAGGCATAAGGCCGAGCCTTCCACCCTTTACCAAGTATATACGTGCATTAATTAAATACGAGATATTATGATATCCCAACATATCCATGTTCCAACATGGAACAAAATTAATCTTTACCTGCAACTAGCAACGCTATAAGAGGGGCTGAGTAAAGCGGTAACATAGCCAAACAACAGTTTGCTAGGAAAGGTGGGTTAGCGGCTTGACATGGCAATATGGGAGGCATGATAAAGCAAGTGGTAGGTATCGCGGCATAGCAATGGAGCGAACAACTAGCAAGCAAAGATAGAAGTGATTTCGAGGGTATGGTCATCTTGCCTGAGATCCCGCAAGGAAGAAGAACGAGTCCATGAAGAAGACAAACAGACGTAGTCGAACGGATCCTCACAAACGAGACGTTATCGGAACCAACCCGAAGAAGAAACACCGGAAAGAAGCAAACAATCATGGTAAACAATCGTCACATAAGCATGGCATGATGCACAACCAAGTATGATGCATGTCCGGTTTAATGAGGCATGGCATGGAAAAGTGCACAAACAAAACTACAAGTTAAATGGAGCCCAATATGCAAGGAGTTGCATATTGACAGAACACCACATCAATTATTTAGTTCTCTCTCGTTTATGTACTCAACAATATTAAATGTTGGTTAGCATGGCAAGAGGTGAAGCAGGACAAAACTAACTATTTTAGGCAATTTAAATGAGGTCGGAAACATCAAACAACAATTCCGGTAAATCCCCATGTGCATTAGCAATTGAAGGAAACAACAATTTAAACATTTTAAATGTTATTATCATGATGCGGATGACATGTTCAAGTTTTAAGCAAGTTTTAAGAAAATGTTAACACGAGCATATTATGAAGCATTTGTCACCGTGGCGGAAACGAAAGGGTGCCACGGCAACAACAACAGGAATGGTACCACGGCATCATTCTGGTTCCGTAACTCGATTGAGATGCCGGTGCAAAAGGAAGTGTGGCGGGAGCATGCAAAGGATGGTGGGGTGATCCTGGATACCGGGTGTCCCATGAGTGGATGGCATAGAAGCGACAAACACTACGGACACGGTGCAGACAAAGGGTGCATCTCATACAACAAGCAATCATTCGTTTACGGGCATCGTCTCGGGGTTAGACCTTCCAGGCGTGACTTTTCGAAATGGATCAAGTTCGTAGCGGAAGTAGACGTTCTCGCCACGTTCGTAGTGGAGGTAGTCGTTCTCGCTTCATAGATGTTCACACTCCCTAGGTGTTCGGGGTCAAAACAAGGAACTGGACGTCCACAGGTCTTCGAGGTTCAATGGGCGGGTACTTGGCGCAACATAGGTCTCCGGGGTCGTCGGGTACACGTTCACATTGTAGCCGTACACGTCGACGGTCTTATCGGAACCTCATCAACGTTCGCGATCCACCTTGGCGATCCGAAGGGGTACTTGGCGTCATGGTACTTGAGTCGTCGGACTTGCCGGTCTCGGTTCTTGCGACGGTAGTTGTACAAGGTCGTTGTGGGAAATAGTCGTACTCGCGAACTTGTCAGAGCCACGGCGACGATAGTGGAATTTCACGGATCCGTGGTCTTCGGGCGTAATGGTACTTGGCGAATCCCGAAACGTTCTTGACGATCCAAAATGGCACAAGTGAGATGCACATCCACGTAGTCTTCCGACTTGGGCTCCGGGTTCAAGATTTGACGAGCCTAGGGAGACGATGGAGATAGCAAACAATAGAGCATCAACAGACATGAGGCCACGGACAAGACTTGGGGCTTCCCGAACCCACGGAAATGGCTGGCAGCAGGAGGCTGCTAGTAGAGGCAGGGCCACACCGAGGTCGAAGGTGGTCGAGCAAGCTCGACATAGGTCGTCCGCAGTTGGACGAAGGAGCAGCAGCATGGCACGACAGCGCGCGCAAAGCTACAGGCCAGCATGGTGGCCTCCATGGCCGGGCGAGTAGAGGGGCGTCGAGGCGCTGAAGATGAAGGAGACAAGGCGAGAGGGACGGCGGAAGACGGCGTTGCTCGTCATCGGGGCTTGGCGAAGAGCAGCAGCAGCGGGGCTCGCTGCCGGCGTGGGGAGGCAGAACGGCGGAACAGGAGGTCGACAAGATGTTTGCGCGATGATGACCTCGGGAGGGCCATGACACGATGCAGGCAGGGAGCATCTCAGGATACTGCTGCTCGCGCGCTCCAGCGCAGGCGGAGCTAGCAGCGAGGAGGAGAAGGGAGCTGGGGCGCGCCAAAGGAGAAGCAGGGCGCGGAGGAGCTTGAGCGCGGGACGGCGCAAGACGACGTTGGCGCTCCGGCGGGCGTCCCCGGCGAGAGCGGGGGGTAGGAACGAGAGGGAGATCGAGAGAAGGAGGGGGGTTCAAGCGAGGGAACAGCGCTCGCTGTCTCTGGCGGCGCGAGGGAGAGGGCTTGGCTGTGCTAGGGGATCGATAGGAGGCGGCGGCAGAGGAAAGGGTCGAGGGAGAGAGGAGAGATGCGCTAGGTTAGAGCGGGGTAGGTGGGCTTGCGGGGATGGGCCTATTGACCGACTTGGCTGGGGAAGGTTGGGCTAGTGAGAGGCCTAGTTGGGCTGGACTCTCCTCCCCCTCTGACTAATTTTCTGTAACAGAATAGCACTAGAGATAAGGAAAAGGAAGAGGGGGTTAGGGAAAGGAATTTGGGCAAGATGTTGATTTTCCCGGACTCACAAAAATGCGCTGGTTCCAAGAAAAATAGAAAAAAAGGCATGATTGAAAGATGTAAATTCAAACTCATTTGAATTTAATTCAAATGGGTTTGAACTAGGACTTGGTTAAAGGAAGGTCCAAAAATGTTCGGACTTTTGGTGGAGCACCGGAATATGATGAACGAATATATGGCAAGGTTGGAGTCCAAGAATTAAGAGAACAAAGGCATTGGGATAATTTGCAAGTGTGTTAAGGTGAATTCCGAAATAGTGGAATATTTAATATAGCTCCCTAATGTTGGGATATATGTTGTAAAGAGAATCACCACGTGAATTCCCTCGGTTTAAATGGATCGAAGACCCATGCAATTTATTTAAGTGAGTTTTAAAAAGGGGGTGCATGATGACATGATGCAATGCAAGAGATGCCATGTTGAATGCAACAAAGTAATCGAAACACATGACAACAACGAAAAACATGAAAGCCGTCTGGAGAGTCGGTCTTGGGGCGTCACAACACTCCACCACTATGAGAGGATCTCGTCCCGAGATCTAGAATGGCACCGGAGAGAAGCGGGAGAGGAAGAGAAGAGGTAAAATTAAGTTGCTTCTTTGAAAAACGAGAGAAACCAAAGGACCTTGAGAGGTTGAACAAATTGAAAGAAAGAATACAACGAGGATGAACGAGGTCGAAATCACTCCGTTAGAAAGGAGGAACATTACGGGAACCTTGTGAGTTGAAAGACAGAAGAAAAGGTTACAATGGACAAGAAGTAGATGCAAGCACTCCGATTGAAACAAGATTCAAGACTTCATAAGACGAAAAGAACTTGAGCAGATGACACACCACTCCGGTTAAAACGAGACAAAGAAGGCATAATAATGATATAATTTGGAGAGCACTCCGGTAGAAAGGAGAAGGAAACTAGATAAGATGAAAAGAAATTGAAGGGATGACACAACACTCCGGTTGAATGTATAAGCAAATGAAAGAACATGATCTTCACAATCCGAGATGATGAGTGAAAAGAGCAACATTACAATGCCTCCGGAACGAAAGAATAGAAGTTGGATCGTTGGAAAAGAAAGAATTGAGAAGAAAATGACAACTTCTGCCACAAATGATCTTGTAAGGCACCCTTACAAGAAGGTTATAATGGAGTTGTTGGAAAGCCAACAACGGAAAGAGTAAGCTTGTGGTGGGCTTATGAAGAACATCTCAAAACTATTTGGTGAAATTCCGCCACTAACAGAAACAATAGATTGGATTGATATTAACGAGGAGACGAGAAACTTATTTCACTGGGAGGATAAATGAAGAACTTGGGTCATTTATGAGAACCATAAATAGCAATGATCCTTAGGGAAAGCTTTAGGTGAAATATAACCCAAGATAACTCCAATGAAGAGATTGATGATTTTAAATATCTCATTCCCGACAAATGTTGAATCATGAAACACAAACTCAAATTGTCACGAATGACATAACACCACCTTAAATGATAAGGTAGAACGGATTGCACTTCGGAATGCAAGATGAAGCAAGCTTGAACTCCTCAAAACAAGACATGTGTTGAACACCATGTTTATTTAAGAGTATAGCTTGGCGGATCTTAACTTTGAGAGAAAACTTGAAGAACAATTGAAGAATGAAAAGAATCCTTGACGAACCACCATGTTGAGCCTCCATGAAGAACTCCGGATAAGAAAAGAAAACATAAAAGAATTGAAGGTTTGAAGCGAACAAGATTGAAGCCTTGCAATGATTAGATGGAGCTTCGCGATGAGATAATGCAGAAAAAAACTTGGAACTCCGGAAAAGAAAGATGAACAAAAGAAATCAAGAATTTTGATGAACCTCCGGAATAAGGAATTAATCCCTTGGATGAAATAATAATAAGAATTATGTTATGCGTATCCTTCACCAATTTAAATTGATGACAAGCAATGGATTGTAAACAACTTATTCTCGTAGAAAGGATTAAGATAGATATAGCGCAAACTTGAGAAGGTCTTCGACGAGCCACCGGTAGGATTTGACAGAACAAATGAATTGCTATGATAACCAAGGAAGAGAACTCTTGAACGAACCATCGTAAGAATTGAAAAAAAACGAACGAAGTAAAGGGATCAATCACCGGTAAGAATTAGCAAATGAACAAAGATGCTTGGGAAAAAAATTAGATACAAGAGAATGAAGAGATCACGAGCTGATTAGATAATACTTGAATGATGCACCGGTAAGATTTGGAGAACGAGAGCTGAAAGCTGGAATGAATAATCCCGAAATGATGGCCTTCAGAGAATCAAACTGAAAAGACTCCTGAATTGCTCCAGATGGGTGAAAATAATTCTCACAATCTAAAACAATTATGAGAGGATGGCATCAAGCTTGAACCATGAGTCTTCAAGAGAACTGATGTGATTGCAGAGAAACTCTTCTTCGGTCTTCAAATGTTGAGAATGATGACAAGAACCACCACTGAGAATTGTTTAGACACTCTGGGAGAATAAAAAGCGAAGAGGTTGAGCCAACGATGAAAGAATTTTGAAAGATCTTGGAGAAAGACATATGACTGATGACAATTCATTCTTACGTCAAACTTTGAAATGAATTTGAAAAGCTCTGGGAAAATTAGAAGAGTCAGGTATGATCCTGGGAAAAGACCTATGGGTTAGGGCCCACTCAAAAGAAACACCGTTGAACAATTACTTGAAAAGGAGATTGCACCGGTTGATTTAAATGGCTTGAAAGAGATAACATCCTCAAAAGGACTTGAGTGAACTGAGAATGGAAACTTGAGTCTTCTGAGGTATCTTCAGCACTCAGGAATAATTGAATAGCGAGAGGTGAAAGATTAAGAGGTGCACCGGCATGGGAAAGAATTTGAAACAATGAAAGGAATATGATCAACAAAGCTTGAATTGAATCCACCGGAGAAGAAAAGAATGGAGAATGATGAACTTGAAGCTCCGTTAGTATCTTCCTGAGAATCACCAGATAAGAACATTGGCGGAAAAGAATGAAGAGACTTCACAAGAATAAAATGGATACTTGATTAAGAAATCTGAGTCCTCGAAGAAAAAGGGTTGGGTGGGCGGGAAAACAAAGGCAACTTGGGGACAGATGGAACAAACAACATTGGGAAAAACCGAGAGGTGATCTTGCGGTTGTTGTAAATGATCGGCTCCACTTGAAGAGAAACACACCGGTTGAAAAAGTGTTGACATGACAATATCGATGATCAAGAAAGATTAGCACTCCCATAGAAATATGAGAGCATCGCTGAGGAAAAAGGCATGGAATCAACACTAGACTTCGAAGCAACTCAGATACCACAATCAAAACAAAACAAAAGGATTGGCTTGCAAAAATAAGCCTGAACAAACATATGATAGAGATTTCGTCCGAAGTTTTGATGGTGGGGCCCACATGGGCTCAATTGTACAACACCATCATGTACAAGGCAGTGCACATGACATACGAAGTGTCCCCGAGTCAGCATAGCCAAGGACTCTTTAAGACAAAATGAGACCATTGTAAAACCAACCGTGGATAGGCGGACCACTAGACGTCGAACCCCAATCTCATATCATGCATCTGTCGGAAACATATCCTAAGAGCTACTTGAATTCCCACTTATAAACTCCCGAAACTTTCTAGTTATGCAATCAGGTGTTGGGGATACAGGGGAAGCATAATATCTCACCCAAACTAACAAATACTACATCCAGCTGTATCCATCCCTCAACACATAACCAAGAAACCTTCGGAAATCATTTACCTCAACCTTCGAAAAGCATCCGTTATACGAGTTATGGCGATACTCCCGATCTCCCTCCCCAGTACTGGGTGGCATCGAGGTTATCTCACCAACAACTGCATAAAGGAGATTTTCGATGTCGGCAAAACTCAGGTATTCCAGAACTGCAACGATAAAATTGTGACGACAACACCTCGGAGCTCAACTCCCCGGGACACTGCCACAACCCCTAAATGTCAGGAGGCACCAAGAACAATGTTCTCGTCATAAAACCATCAAAACGATTCCAAGATACCTGCGTGATCCTAAATTTTTTTCCATGAAATTTGAGAAGAGAAGAGTCAAAACTCTACATCAGGAGGCCTCACCAGAGCGACGAAGGGACTGAGGAATAAAAAGAATCCTACTCTCCCATATATATAATCCTATAAGACTCAAAACATTTTTCTAGACTCAACAACGCTAGCGATCCGATCAAGCAGGGGGCTCCTAAGTCGGGGAAGGCTCTGATTACCAACTTGTAACACCCACGATGCGGCTATATCTCCCATGTGTCGGAGCATGACTTAGAGGCATAGCCGCATAGTAGGCATGTCGCAAGAGGGGTAATCTTTACACATCCCAGGTACTGAATAAGAAAGGGATAAAGAGTTGGCTTACAATCGCCACTTCACACAATACATAATTATAGCATTACATCATCCAGAATACAATCAAGGTCCGACTATGGAACCAAATAAAGAAAGACAACACCTAATGCAACGGATCCCCGATCGCCCCGACTGGGCACCACTACTGACCAACTGGAAATGAAACAACACAACGAACACGATCTTCATCGAGCTCCTCCTTGAGCTCGGTTGCGTCACCTGCACGGTTATCATCGGCACCTGCTACTGTTTGAAGTAATCTGTGAGCCACGAGGACTTAGCAATCTCACACCTACGAGATCAAGATTATTTAAGCTTATGGGTAGGATAGGGTAATGAGGTGGAACTGTAGCAAGAACTAAGCATATATGGTGGCTAACTTACGCAAAAGAGAGCGAGAAGAGAAGCAAAGCATGGTCGTGAACTAGAAGTGATCAAGAAGTGATCCTGAAACTACTTACGGACAAACATAACTCCAAAACCATGTTCACTTCCCGGACTCCACCGGAAAGAGACCATCACAGCTACACACGCGGTTGATGCATTTTAATTAAGTTAAGTGTCAAGTTCTCTACAACCGGACATTAACAAATTCCCATCTGCCCTTAACCGCGGACACGGCTTTCAAAAGTTCAAAACCCTACAGGGGTGTCCCAACTTAGCCCATCACAAGCTGTCACGGTAAACGAAGGATATTCCTTCTCCCAGGAAGACCCGATCAGTCACGGAATCCCGGTTACAAGACATTTCGACAATGGTAAAACAAAACCAGCAAGACCGCCCACTGTGCCGACAAATCCCGATAGGAGCTGCACATATCTCGTCTCAGGGCACACCAGATAAGCTAAGCGTACAGGAGACAACGTAACCCAAGTTGGCAAGGGATGGCCCTGCACGGTGCTCTAGTTTGGACCAACACTCAAAGGAGCATTGGCCCGGGGGTTAAAATAAAGATGACCCTCGGGCTCCGGAAACCCGAGGGAAAAAGGCTTGGGTGGAAAATGGTAAAACCAAGGTTGGGCCTTGCTAGAGGAGTTTTATTCAAGGCGAATTGTCAAGGGGTTCCCATTATAACCCAACCGCGTAAGGAACGCAAAATTAAGGAACATAACACCAGTATGACGGAAACTAGGGCGGCAAGAGTCGAACAAAACACCAGGCATAAGGCCAAGCCTTCCACCCTTTACCAAGTATATAGGTGCATTAATTAAATAAGAGATATTGTGATATCCCAACATATCCATGTTCCAACATGGAACAAACTTCATCTTCACCTGCAACTAGCAACGCTATAAGAGGGGCTGAGCAAAGCAGTAACATAGCCAAACAACGGTTTGCTAGGAAAGGTGGGTTAGCGGCTTGACATGGCAATATGGGAGGCATGATAAAGCAAGTGGTAGGTATCGCGACATAGCAATAGAGCGAACAACTAGCAAGCAAAGATAGAAGTGATTTCGAGGGTATGGTCATCTTGCCTGAGATCCCGCAAGGAAGAAGAACGAGTCCATGAAGAAGACAAACGGACATATTCGAACGGATCCTCACAAACGTGACGATATCGGAACCAACCCGAAGAAGCAACACCGGAAAGAAGCAAACAATCATGGTAAACAACCATCACATAAGCATGGCATGATGCACAACCAAGTATGATGCATGTCCAGTTTAATGAGGCATGGTATGGCAAAGTGCATAAACAAAACTACAAGTTAAATGGAGCCCAATATGCAATGAGTTGCATATTCACGGCACACCACATCAATTATTTAGTTCTCTTCCGTTTATGTACTCAACAATATTAAATATTGGTTAGCATGGCAAGAGGTGAAGCAGGACACAACTAACTATTTTAGGCAATTTAAATGAGGCCGGAAACATCAAACAACAATTCCGGTAAATCCCCATGTGCATTAGGAATTGAAGCAAACAACAATTTAAACATTTTAAATGTTATTATCATGATGCGGATGACATGTTCAAGTTTTAAGCAAGTTTTAAGAAAATGTTAACACGAGCATATTATGAAGCATTTGTCACCGTGGCGGAAACGAAAGGGTGCCACGGCAATGACAACGGAAATGGTGCCATGGCAACATTCCGGTTCCAGTAACTCGATTGAGATGCCGGTGCAAAAGGAAGTGTGGCGGGAGCATGCAAAAGATGGTGGGGTGATCCCGGATACCGGGTGTCCCATGAGTGGATGGCATGGAAGCGAGAGACACTACTGACATGGTGCAGACAAAGGGTGCATCTCATACAACAAGCAATCATTCGTTCACGGGCGTCGTCTCGGGGTTATACCTTCCAGTGACTTTTCGGAACGGATCAAGTTCGTAGCGAAAGTAGACGTTCTCGCCACGTTTGTAGTGGAGGTAGTCATTCTCGCTTCGTAGATGTTCACACTCCATAGGTGTTCGGGGTCAAAACAAGGAACTGGACGTCCATGGGTCTCCGAGGTTCGACGGGCGGGTACTTGGTGCAACATAGGTCTCCGGGGTCGTCGGGTACACGTTCACATTGTAGTCATACATGCCGACGTTCTTATCGGAACCTCGTCAACGTTCGGGATCCACCTTGGCGATCCGAAGGGGTACTTGGCGTCATGGTACTTGGGTCGTCGGACTTGCCGGTCTTGGTTCTTGCGACGGTAGTTGTACAAGGTCGTCGTGGGAAATAGTCGTACTGACGAACTTGTCGGATCCACGGCGACGGTAGTGGAACTTCACGGATCCGTGGTCTCCGGGCATAATGGTACTTGGCGAATCCCGAAATGTTCTTGACGATCCAAAATGGGACAAGTGAGATGCACATCCACATAGTCTTCCGACTTGGGCTCCAGGTTCAAGATTTGACGAGCCTAGGGAGACGATGGAGATAGCAAACAACAGAGCATCAACAGGCATGAGGCCACGAACAAGACTTGGGGCTTCCCGAACCCACGGAAACGGACAGAAGCAGGAAGCTGCTAGTAGAGGCAGGGCCACACCGAGGTCGAAGGTGGCCGGGCAAGCTCGGCATAGGTCATCCGCGGTTGGACGAAGGAGCAGCAGCATGGCACGATAGCGCGCGCAAAGCTGCAGGCCAGCATGGTGGCCTCCATGGCCGGGCGAGCAGAGGGGTGTCGAGGCACTGAAGATGAAGGAGACAAGGCGAGAGGGACGGCGCAAGATGGCGGTGCTCGTCATCGGGGCTTGGCGAAGAGCAGCAGCAGCGGGGCTCGCTGCCGGCGTGGGGAGGCAGAACAACGGAACATGAGGTTGGGGAGATGTTTGCGCGATGATGGCCTCAGGAGGGCCATGACACGGTGCAGGCAGGGAGCATCTCAGGATGCTGCTGCTCGCGTGCTCCAGCGCAGGCGGAGCAAGCAGCGAGGAGGAGAAGGGAGCTGGGGCACGCCGGAGGAGAAGCAGGTCACGAAGGAGCTTGAGCGCGGGACGGCGCAAGACGGCGTTGCGCACCTGCGGGCGTCCATGGCGACGGCGGCCTCTGGCTGGTTCGGTGGCTGGACTCCGGCGATGAGGAGGGGGCAAAGGGGAACAAGATGAGGGTGTGGTGTAGCTCTCTCTCTCTCCCTGCAAGTGGCGGCGCTAGGAGGAGAACGAAGGGAGGCAACGCGTGGTAGGAACGAGAGGGAGATCAAGAGAAGGAGGGGGTTCGAGCGAGGGAGCAGCACTCGCTGTCTCTGGCGGCGCGAGGGAGAGGGTTCGGCTACGCTAGGGGATCGATAGGAGGTGGCGGCAGAGGAAAGGGTCGAGGGAGAGAGGAGAGATGCGCTAGGTTAGAGCGTGGTAGGTGGGCTTGCGGGGATGGGCCTATTGGCCGACTTGGCTGGGGAAGGTTGGGCTGGTGAGAGGCCCAGTTGGGCTGGACTCTCCTCTCCCTCTCACTAATTTTCTTTAACATAATAGCACTAGAGATAAGGAAAAGGAAGAGGGGGTTAGGGAAAGGAATTTGGGCAAGATGTTGATTTTCCCGGACTCGCAAAAATGCGCTGGTTCCATGAAAAATAGAAAAAAGGCATGATTGAAAGATGTAAATTCAAACTCATTTGAATTTAATTCAAATGGGTTTGAACGAGGACTTGGTTAAAGGAAGGTCCAAAAATGTTCGGACTTTTGGTGGAGCACCGGAATAAGATGAACGAATATATGGCAAGGTTGGAGTCCAAGAATTAAGAGAACAAAGGCATTGGGATAATTTGCAAGTGTGTTAAGGTATATTCCAAAATAGTGAAATATTTAATATAGCTCCCTAATGTTGGGATATATGTTGTAAAGAGAATCACCACGTGAATTCCCTCGGTTTAAATGGATCGAAGACCTATACAATATATTTAAGTGAGTTTTAAAAAGGGGGTGCATGATGACATGATGCAATGCAAGAGACACCATGATGAATGCAACAAAGCAATCGAAACACATGACAACAACGAAAAACATGAAAGCCGTCTGGAGCGTCGGTCTCAGGGCATCACAGGTCTTCAGCCGGCTTGGTCACCTTTGGCTTCTTACTAGGCTTGGCTTTTCCTCTGCAGGAGTTATGAGAGGTCAGTACAAGTATAAGAGCATAAGGAGGTAGAGAATAAAAGTGATTGTTGTTACCCAGGGGCAATTTTGAAAGCCGGCAGCTGGGTCTGTGACGAGTCGCTGGAGGAAGAGAGAGAAGTCTCCTGATAGCTTGAATCGGAAGAATTAAGTGACTGGCGAATGAGATCCGCCAGTGGATAAAAAGAGTTTAAATTTTGAAACACCTCATTTTGATGTTTCCGTGGAGCTGGAGTATTTGGTAAGCCGGATGATAACTCTTCACCTCCGCTGGTCCAAGTTTGTCACTGGTTCTCATGCTACCATTTCTTCAAAAGAAAGTGAGGATCCAAATGAGCTAAGGGATGTGAAAAGCTTACTTTCCGGGTTACCCATCGAATTTTTTGTCTTGGCAAAGGCTCTGAGTCAGAGGAAATAATAGTTACCTCTTCTTAGACCTCTTGACTGGCCCCCCCGTGTCATCCTGATGATAATAAGTGTGAATAAGATGGTTGAAAAAGGAGCCAAGGGAATCAAGGGCTACCTCCGACTCAGAACTATCGTCCAGACCAAGCATCTTGGAAGTAGTTAATTTCTTCTTATTCTTCTTGGCGGCTTTCTTGACGGCTTTTGTTTTGGCCCTAGCTTTCTTGGGAGCTTCATGGTCATACTCCTTGTTCCAAAAATCAGATGCAGCCTATGAAAACCATCAAAGTTGATTTAACAAAACATTGGAGTAATAAGGTGAAGTAAGTAATTTAGAAACTCACATCTGGTGGCGGGTTAATTTTGCAGTAAGGGTTCAACCCCACTTTGCTGCAGCTCCCCAGGCTCTCATTCAGAAGAGTCTTTGTCATTTCATTGATTGCATCATCAGTGAGGCACACGGGGCTGTGGCACAGTGGATCTTTTGCATCACCCGAGTAAGTGCACATTAAGCCGGATCGGCGGCTCAAGGGTATGATTCGCCAAGAAATCCAGCACCGAACCAAGTCAATACCGGTTAACCGATTTCCCAGCAGGGCCTTAACATTTGCAATAGTGGGAGTAAGCTCGGCACGTTCAGTGGTGGTAAGCTTTTCGGGAAGTTGATGCTTTGGCTCGAGCCACTGGACACGATAACCCGACAGTGGATTTTTATCAGCCAGAGAAGTATCTTTACAATAGAACCATGTTTGGTTCCAATCTTTGGGGTGACTCGGCAGGTGAGCATAGGGGAAGACAACATCTCTTCTTTGTTGAATTGAGACCTTGCCAAGTTCTAAGCTGGATCCGTTAGTAAACTCATTCTACCGGTTCAGATAAAAATATTCCCTGAAGAGTTCAACACTGGGCTCTTCTTGAAGGTACACTTCATAGAAAACTTGAAAATTGCAGATGTTTGGCACGAAATTGGTTCCGATGTCTTGAGGATGGAGTTGAAAGAAGTGCAGAACATCTTGGAAAAAATTTAGAACCGGGCGGTGAGAAGCCCCGGTTCATGTGATCAGTAAAAATAATAACCTCGCCATCCTTTGGCCCAGGTCTTTCTTCAGTTGTTTGGGGGCGTGCCAACGCATGACATTTTCCGCTAGTAAATAGCCGATTTTGACAAAATCTTTGAGCGTGTCTTCGGTGATAATGGAGGGAACCAAATTACGTGAAGTGACTATCTTCAGCCTTGTGAAGGATGAAGCTTAAAAGAAACAAAATTTGTCAGTTTAAATTGATTTGTTAAACCAGAGGTAAACACTGCAGTATTGCTACCTCTTGAGCACTGCGTTGGTTTTCCCTTGAAGAGGAAAGGGTGATGCAGCAAAGTAGCATAAGTATTTCCCTCAGTTTTTGAGAACCAAGGTATCAATCCAGTAGGAGGCCACGCACGAGTCCCTCGCACCTAAATAAACAAATAAAATCCTCGCAAGCGACACAATAAAGGGGTTGTCAATCCCTTTACGACCACTTACGAAAGTGAGATCTGATAGATATGATAAGATAATATTTTTGGTATTTTTATGATAAAGATGCAAAGTAAATAAAGCAAAATAAAAATGGTGCAAGAAATAGCTTGTTGATGGAAGATTAATATGATAGAAAATAGACCCGGGGGCCATAGGTTTCACTAGTGGCTTCTCTCGACAGCATAAGTATTACAGTGGGTAAACAAATTACTGTTGAGCAATTGACAAAATTGAGCATAGTTATTAGAATATCTAGGTATGATCATGTATATAGGCATCACTTCCAAGACAAGTAGACCGACTCCTGCCTGCATCTACTACTATTACTCCACACATAGACCACTAGCCAGCATGCATCTAGAGTATTAAGTTCAAAAGAAGAGAGTAACACTTTAAGCAAGATGGCATGATGTAGAGGGATAAACTCATGCAATATGATATAAACCCCATCTTGTTATCCTCGATGGCAACAATACAATACGTGCCTTGCCGCCCCTACTGTCACTGGCAAAGGACACCGCAAGATTGAACCCAAAGCTAAGCACTTCTCCATTGCAAGAAAGATCAATCTAGTAGGCCAAACCAAACTGATAATTCGAAGAGACTTGCAAAGATAACCAATCATACATAAAAGAATTTAGAGAAGATTCAAATATTGTTCATAGATAAACTTGATCATAAACCCACAATTCATCGGTCTCAACAAACACACCGCAAAAGAAGATTACATCGAATAGATCTCCACAAGAGAGGGGGAGAACATTGTATTGAGATCCAAAAAGAGAGAAGAAGCCATCTAGCTAATAACTATGGACCCGAAGGTCTGAGGTAAACTACTCACACATCATCGGAGAGAGGCTATGGTGTTGATGTAGAAGCCCTCCGTGATCGATGCCCCCTCCGGCGGAGCTCCGGAAAAGGCCCCAAGATGGGATCTCACGGGTACAGAAGGTTGCGGCGGTGGAATTAGGTTTTTGGTTCTGTATCTGGTAGTTTGGGGGTACGTAGGTATATATAGAAGGAAGAAGTACGTCGGTGGAGCAACATGGGCCCCATGAGGGTGGAGGGCGCGCCTGGGGGGGGGGTAGGTGCGCCCCCTACCTCGTGCCTTCCTGGTTGCTTTCTTGACGTAGGGTCCAAGTCCTCTAGATCACGTTCGTTCCAAAAATCACTTTCCCAAAGGTTTCATTCCATTTGGACTCCGTTTGATATTCTTTTTCTGCGAAACTCCGAAATAGGCAAAAAACGGCAATTCTGGGCTAGGCCTCCGGTTACTAGGTTAGTCCCAAAAATAATATAAAAGTGTATAATAAAGCCCAATAATGTCCAAAACAGAATATAATATAGCATGGAACAATCAAAAATTATAGATACATTGGAGACGTATCAAGTATATATCCAGATTGGCGGATTAAAAGGGCCCTAATGACATATGGCTAGTTATCACCGATGATGTAAGCCGCCATGGCTGTAATGGTGTTTATGATCTATCAGGAGTGAAATCTGCTAAGTGTTGGACAAACGGGTTTTTACAGACTGGAGAAGCTAATTTGGATCTAACGCTGTGTGAAAAAAAGAAAGTAAATCAAAGCCTAAATATCGCAACAGCGGAGGAACTAGCGTATGAGCAAGATTCCTGCATCTAGGAAGTGTATTCAGTGATTAAGAACTGGTACAGAAATAGTTTCTCCATGTTTTAAGCATTATCTTTGGATCAAAATAAATATTAAACAGAGATAAGGTGAAGAACAACGACGAACTCCTAAGAACTTCATGAACCCTAATGGAGATCGATAGTGGGGAAAAGTGATGTGCTTACTAGGTATGTTGGACACCGGAGAGGCACCGCAGTTCTCTGGGTTCGTTCAGGTTGATGCAGTGGCCAGAGTTGAGGAAGCTGACGAGCTCAGCGGCGGCAGTGCTCAGGTGTGCAGATGCGTCGCGAAGAGGGAGGTTGAAGATGAGAAGGAGAAGGGGGAAAATGAAAACACTACCTGACCCTATTTATAAGGAAAGGAGTAATAGGGAGGCGCGAAAATTGAGGAGGCCAAAGAAATGATTATCTAGCTGCTTAGATGCCTCGATCTTCGGGATGGTTATTAAGGATAAGGATCTATTAAGATTTGCTGGGTATTGTGCGAAATTAATGGCAGATGACGTCATGGCAGGTTTTTGTAATTCCAAGAGATGACGTCATGGCGGGTTACAATATTTTACATGAGCGGGTGAAGAAGGATTTTTTGTAGGTGTTGAGGATTGACATGAACAAGTTCAAATCAACATGGGGCCTAATGTTGGGGATATGACTATTGGGCATGACCCGCCTAGGAGGGGCCGGGTTATCCCAATGGCGGTCAAATTGAAGCCCATGAAGATGTTATAGATGGTGGTTCATGAAGCACACTCACTAAAGGGCCCAAAGCCCAAGGGCGGCTTAAGGCCCATAGGGATAAAACCGCCATATATGTATGACTTGTATTATAAGGCAACTGTAATTAGTCACCGGACCGGACACGTTTATGAGCTAGCCGGGACTCTGTAGGCCGACGGTGTCACCCTATGTATATAAAGGGACGACCCGGCGGTGACTTAGGGCAAGAGAGAACAGATCGAAAGCTAGGTCAAGAATAATCGCTCCCTGGTAATCGAAACATCAGCATTACCACCTCAAACTGGATTAAGCCTTTACCTTCACCGCAATGGGCCGAACCAGTATAAACTCACTGTGTCCTTTGTCCCGTTTAACCCCTTTAAGCTAACCTCGCTGCGATGGCTCCACGACTAAGTCCTCACACTAGGACATCTGCCGTGACGATTCTATGACACCCCATCCTTGCTAGCCAAAAATTCCGCACCAAGTAGAGATACTACTTGTGCATCCAAAAACCCTTAAACCCAAATCTTATTTTCAAGAGTCCACCATATCTACCTAAGGATTGAATAAGATCCTTCAAGTAAGTTGTCATCGGTGCAATAAGGCAATACAAATTGCTTCTAAAAGTGTGAGATCATTTACTGTAAGAGAAAATTGAGCATTGTACGGACATGTGATGGCAAGGAATAAAAGCGATAGACTGCATAATAAAGGTTGCTATCATAAGATGCAATACAACGTGACGTTCTTTTGCACTAAGGGGTTGAGCATACAAACAAATAAGCGCATGGAAACCTCTGCTTCCCTATACGAAGGGCCTATCTTTTAATTTTCCGTATTTACTTTTATGCAAAGAGTCAAAGTTTTTCTCTCTATTCCTTTTTATTTTTCTATTTTGGTAAGTATCATGTGGTGAGGAAAGATCTAGGCACATATATCTAGTTGGATATGGGTAGCATGAGTTATTATTGTTGACATCACCCTTGAGGTGAACACGTTGGGAGGCAAAACAATAATCCCCTATCTTTCTATGTGTCCGGTTGAAACATTTTGCTCATGTGTATGCAGCGAGTGTTAGCAATCATAGAAGACTATATGATGGTTGAGTATGTGGAACTCTTACTTAGACTCTGTTGAATAAGTTGAATTGCAATTGCTTGGTGACTGAGAACATAGGTTGTTGAGTTTCAAGAGAATTCATTGTTTGAACCTTAACATGTGAATTGGTTGCTACCTTGAACATGAGAAATCTTATAAGAAAGAGTTGTTGTCATGATGCTAGGAAAAGTGATTGAAATTATCATTGATTAAAGTTATGCTCTTTGCTAGCATTCACACTTCATAAATTATTTCTTTTATCATTTACCTACTCGAGGACGAGTAAGAATTAAGCTTGGGGATGCTGATACGTCTCCAACGTATCTATAATTTATGAAGTATTCATGCTGTTATATTATCATTCTTGGGTGTTTTACAATCATTTTATAGCAACTTTATATCATTTTTGGGACTAACCTATTGACCCAGTGCCTAGTGCTAGTTGTTGTTTTTTTCTTGTTTTTTATATCGCAGAAAATCAATATCAAACGGAGTACAAACACCATGAAACTTTTTGGAGATTTTTTGGGACCAGAACACCCAGGATGGGCCAGAGCAACACCCCGGGGGTGCCCGGAGGGGGGTACAACCCCCAAGCGCGCCGAGGTGGGTTGTGCCCACCTCGGTGGCCTCCCGCACCCCCTCTTCGCCCTATAAATTCCCAAATATTCCAAAAATCCTCGGGGTTAACCTAGATCAGAAGTTCCGCCGCCACAAGGCTCTGCAGCCACCGAAAACCAATCTAGACCCCGTTCTGGCACCCTGCCAGAGGGGGGAATCATCACCGATGGCCATCTTCATCATCCCGGCGGCCACCACGATGAGTAGGGAGTAGTCCAGCCTCGGGGTTGAGGGTTTGTACCAGTAGCTATGTGTTTAATCTCTCTCTCTCTCTCCCTCTCGTGTTCTTGAGATGTCATGATCTTGATGTATCGCGGGCTTTGTTAATGTAGTCGGATCATATGGTGTTTTCCCCTCTCAATCTTGTTGTGATGCATTGAGTTTTTCCCTTTGAGATTTCGTTGTTATCGGATTGAATACTTTTATGGATTTGAGAACACTTGATATATGTCTTGCAATTGAATACTCATGGTGACAATGGGGTATCGTATTGATTCACTTGATATATGTTTTGGCACTCAACTCGCGGATTCTCGAGGTGACATTGGGGTAATCTATGCATAGGGGTTGATGCACGTTCTTGTATTTTTTTAGCCGGTTGAAATCTTGGGGCACTCTTTGAAGTTCTTTGTGTTGGATTGGATATTATGAATCTGAATTTGCTTTGGTGTTATTTTAGTATGAACTCTTGGTTAGATCGATCAGAAAGAATAGCTTCGTGTTATTTTAGTACGAACTCTAGGATAGATTGATCGGAAAGAATAGCTTTGAGGTGATTTCGTACCCTACAAACAATTCCGTCTTATGTTCTCTGCTAGATAGGAACTTTGGTGTGATTCTTTGTTGCTCATTGAGGGACGTTTATATGATCCAATTATATTAGCACTGTTGAGAGATTGCACTAGTGAAAGTACGGACCCTATGCCTCATTTTCAAGCATTGCAATACCGTTTTTGAGTCAGTTTTCTATTTGCTACCTTGCTGTTTTTATTTATTCAGATTATAAAAATATATTTCTACCAACCATATTACACTTTTATCACCATCTCTTCGCCCTACTAGTGCACCAATACAATTTGCCATTGTATTAGGTGTGTTGGGGACACAAGAGATTTCTTGTATTTGATTGCAGGGTTGTTTGAGAGAGACCATCTTCATCCTACACCTCCCACGAATTGATAAACCTTGGGTCATCCACTTGAGGGAAAATTTCTACTATCCTACAAAACTCTGCGCTTGGAGGCCCAACACGTGTCTACAAAAATAAAGTTGCGTAGTAGACATCAACACTGTGTCCCCATCGTCCCTTGTTACCATTGATCCTTAGACTCATAGCTTGGGCCCCCTACCCGAGACCTGCCGGTTTTGACACCGACATTGGTGCCCCCTACCCAGTGATATATGGCTTGCCTTGTCATCAACAATGATATCACTTCTGGAAGGAGCCTAACTTCAGGATAGGTCCTCCAGCTCGGCGGTTTCACCATGGGTGCCCGCATGGCCATCAAGCCGACAACGTCCCCCGCGATCGCCAAACACCACCCCCGCATCGGTCTCGAATACTCCAAAAAGATGGATCCGACGGACATCTCATCCTTAAATGAGCTGCTAGATCGCATCGCCGCCCTGGGGCTTTCTATGAACTATGATCGGATTGGGCTTAAACCTGACCAGAGGGAAATCAATCTCCCGCTTATCACTCACCAGGTAGCAGTCATCGAGGAACGAGCCAAAAACACTTCTTCCCCTAAATTAAAGACCAGCTATGTTCGGATCTCCGAACCCCTTGAACGGGATACCCTTCCTTTGGATGGGACTCCGCGTCCCCCGAACACAGGGTCGGACGTAGGGTCCGGGAAGCACTTGGATCTTTCGGGACCCGAACTGATGATCTCAGAGATTTTACATGCTTCGGACACAATTTTGGGTCAGGATTCAAGTTTTTGCCCGCCCACCCACCACAATCAATACTCTCCAAGTAATTCAGGCCCTCCAGACATATATGACCTGATGTATGTATGGCAACAACCTCAGGAAATGGTCCATCACTTTTGTGCCAGGTTCCTACTTGTCAAAAACAAGATTAAAGATTGATGCAACAACAACCCAGTCTTGGTCTTTCATCACAATTGTACCGACGAGGGAATTCACAATGCCCTCGACCACCGTCGCATACAGAGTTTCATGGAACTATCACACGTAGTACGGAAGTACTGTGCGATGGAAAGCACATGGAAGGCCCAGAAAACCTAATTGGAACCTGCTGCCTTTAAGCAGTGCACTGCCCGGGAAAAACGGATACACCCTTACGAGGCATCCGACCATAAGCCCGTCGGCAAGAAAAACAAACCCTTTACGGTATACAAGTCCATTCTTGATGAACTCCTTGATGAACCCTATCCGATAAATGCGACGCTGAGCACTGACTCAACTCACAGCCTTCGGGCATGTTGGGTACTCCAGCAGGTAGCTAAAAGTGGGGAGGCCATCCTCACCACCGCCACTCCAGAGAAGCATTCTCCGGAGGATGACGATTTTAACATCCTTACGGTCTTTGAGACTTTCTCTTCAAATAATCGGCATAGGAGGGCAGTTCGCGACCTCGCCAGAGTCCACCAAGTAATCGCAGTGAGCCCATGGAACGACGCAGCCATAACCTTCACCGCTGATGACGAACCAAGGGCCTGATCAGCCCGAGCACCCGCCGCTTTAGTACTAAACCCAATTGTGGACGGCTTTTGACTTACTAAAGTGCTCATGGACGGCGGCAGTGAGCTTAACCTCATCTACGAGGACACGCTCGACAAAATGCAAGTCGATAGAACACGCATCAAGCAAAGCAGTACCACCTTTCGAGGCATCATCCCCAGTCGAGAAGCACGATGTTCGGGGAGAATTAAACTTGACATAGTATTCGGCATGCCTGAAAATTACAGGTTGGTAGAGTTGCTCTTTCACATTGCTCCCTTCAATAGCGGATATCATGCCCTTCTAGGGCAGGGCCTTTTTCACGCTTCCAAGCTGTACCCCATTATGGATACATAAAGCTTAAAATGCCAAGTCCCAATGGGATAATCACAGTTACGAGTGATCTGGATAGAGCACTCCGCACCGGAAAGAAAACCACATCCTTGGCCCTTGATGCACTATCCGAAGCCTTTGCGGCCGAAGAACTAACCACCCTACGATCCACGGTGGACAAGGATGATGTGATTCTCGATAAGAGACCTAAATCCACCTCTTTCAAGCCAATAGATGAAATAGTTAAATTTCAAGTGCACCCAACGGATCCTAATAAAACATCGTCCATTAGGGCACAACTGGATCCGACGGTAGATGCCGCCTTACGCGCGTTCCTACATGAAAATTGGGATATCTTTGCCTGGCACCCTTCGGACATGCCCAGGATCCCACGCAGACTGGCCGAACACAACCTCAACCTAATCAAAGGGTTCAAACCAGTCAAGCAAACGCTGCGGCGATTTTCCGAACCCAAACGACAAGCTATGGAGGAGGAACTAGCCAAACTACTCGAGGCCGGGTTCATCAGAGAAATCAAACACCCGGATTGGCCAACCAACTTGGTCATGGTGCCAAAGAATGATAAATCTTGGTGCCTTTATGTCAATTTCAAGGACCTCAATAAGGCTTGCCCTAAAGATCCTTTCTCGTTACCCCGCATTGACCAGATCATTGATGCGACTGTGGGACACGACTCATTGTGTTTCCTCGACACTTACTCCGGATACCATCAGATTAAAATGAAGGAGTCCAACCAGGCCGCAACGACGTTCATCACCCTGTATGGGCCTTTCTATTTCAACACTGTGCCTTTTGGGCTTAAAAATGCTGGTGCCACTTACCAACACATGATTCAATCATGCTTGGAAAAACAAATCGGCAAGACGGTTGAAGCATATGTGGACGACGTGGTCATCAAGACTAAACATGTCGATTCATTGGTGGACGATCTCCGCCTCACATTTGACAGCCTCCTAACATATGACATACGGCTCCGTCGGATTTCGGGTTCCAGCAAAACCCTTGAGGTTCAAACACTAGGGTGCACACAAAGATCTCTCCTCCCTCTAGCTCATGCCCTCACCGCGATCTCAAGGCTCAGCGCGTCGAACTCGCAGAACAATGAGACACAAGATTTATACTGGTTCGGGCCACCGATGTGGTGTAATACCCTACTCCAGTGTGGTGTGGTGGATTGTCTCTTGGGCTGAGGATGAATAGTTACAAGGGAAGAACAACCTCCTGAGGAGAGGTGCTCTTGTGCTTGGTGAGTGTGGTGGCCTTGGTGGAATAGATCTGGTCCAAGATGAGATTGATCCCTCCCTACGGTGGTGGCTCGTCCTATATATAGAGGCCCGGGCCCTCTTCCCAAATATTAGGCGGGAAGGGATCCCACAACGGCAAATTTGAAGGGGGACAACTAGTAAAAGCTATTCTGACAAAAGATGGTCTTCGTGTAACGCCCACGATGCAGCTATATCCCACACGTGTCGAGGCACGACTTAGAGGCATAACACTACAAAAAAACACTTCCGTGATGATATGTGTTTGTCACAATAGGTCGTGTTTTCTGTCATGCATGTACATCCATGACGATTTTATGACAGAATCAAGATAGTCATACCTGTGCTGTCATAGAAGTGTTCCATGACATTACCAAAATTATCATCATGGAAGTGTCCACTTCCATGACGATAAATGGCGCGTCATAGAAGTGCTTTCGTCAAGGGTGACCGACACATGGCATCCACCGCAAAGGAACGCCTTTAAGCTATCGGGTCGGGTTTTGGATCCGATAACCCGTTGACAGCCCCGACCAATGGGGATTTTCCACGTGTAAAATCATCATTGGCTGGAGGAGACACGTGTCAGGTCCGCGTTGGCACAGGTGTCACTCATCCAATGGGCGAGATGCCCTATGATATGTTGACATGTGGACTGGCCCATGAAGTTTAAATGGGCCGGCCCAACTGAAGGCCCACAAGATTTTGCGGACCATAATGGGCTTGCCCAGCTAAAGGCCCACGAGATTTTGCGGGCCATAATGGGCTGGCCCAGCTAAAGGCCCACAAGATTTGGCGGGCCATAATGGGCCGGCCCAGGCAAAGGCCCACAAGATTCTTGCGGATCATAATGGGTCGGCCCAGCTAAAGGCCCACGAGATTTCGCCGACATTAATGGGCCGGCCTAGCTGTAGGCCCACAAGATTTTTAGGACCCTAGTAGGCCGACCCATTAACTGGACTGCCATATTTTGGGCCAAATGTCGGCCCATATTTGATCCGGTCCATTAATGGCCTGCCACGCTCCGGGCCTAATAGTGGCCCATATGAGATCCGGCCCGTTAAAAGCCTACCACGTTCTGGCCCAAATTACGGCCTAGATCAGGTCCGACCCTTTAAGAGGCTTTGGGCTCAATTATGGCCCATATCAGATTTGGCCCGTCAACTGGACACTATGCTTTTGGGCCCACTTGCTAAAGGCCCACTTAGTAATTCGGCCTAATATTAGTTTTGGCCTGTTAAGGGCCCGTTTAACATTTCGGCCCTATATTAATTTCGGCCTGTTAAAAGCCCGTAATTTAGTTGGGCCTAACTACGGCCCGGTTTGCATCCGGCCTGCTCGCAGCCGATATCTGATTGGGCCAAACAAGGACCGAGACAATTTTGGCCTGTTAAAAGTCTGTGATTTGATTCACACAATCATGGGCCGGGGTTCATTTCGGGCTGCTGCCGGCCCGTGAGCTGTTCGGCACGTTTCAGGCCCAACCTACATCGTGATTGCATGACGGTCCGATCATGTACCATAATTTTATGGTTTGGCCGGTTTACTGCGAAGACATGATATATATATAGTAAAATAACTACAACATCGTGAATAAGAAAAAACCAAGACTATACAATAAAGAAATTACGGCATATTACATCCACTGGGCATCAAAGTTCGCCACTATGATAATAAAGCACAAGCAGATAGCAGATTACATACACTGGGCATCAAAGATCGCCACCAATGCAAATAAACATGCCGACAAAATAATATACAAAACCGACAGCACTTCAATAGAGTTCAAGAAAGGTTAGCCCTGCTGGGGAGCTGCGGCGCAAGCAGCTGAGCAAGATGATGAGACTGCGCTTGTTCAACACTTATATCTTCCTCACTCTGAAAGATAAACAAGCAGACAGATGACATGTTTTGCACATAAAAGTATCAGTGCTGACAATCCATCACATTTCTTACTGACGAATAAAGTGACACAGTTTAAAATTGCATTAACACAATATGGTATTGTTCAGGTCAAGACATGGCAGGAAATGACATTGTGAAGGAGTTGGCAGCTTCACGACACCACTGGATTACAGATCAAGAACTCATAAGTATCAATGGTTAGTGTGCTGTCAATTTATACCATTTCAGATTGGCAAATAAAGAGATGGTTTAAATAATACTAGAATGATATGACATTGTTCATAGTTAAGACATTGCAGAATATGACATTGTGCTATAGTGGGTAGGTTCACCACACCACTGGATTACGGATGAAGAACAGAAGCATACATGCAGTGCAAAAGAAGATCACTTGCTCTGTATAGTTTAATTTACATGGTATGAAGAAGGAACTTGGTTGTACAACTGAAAACTTAAATTGAGAAAGGAAAAACTTTTGTTTATGAACTACATAATAAACTTTAAACAAGCTATTTGATGCAAACACCAAAAATAAACAACTGTTGCAGTCATGCCTAACCAAATATATACAACAAAGTTTGAAGGCTTGAGATGGACAAACTTACATTATTGGTGAAGACATGCTCCATAAAGGCTTTGTCCATGCTGATGGGGGGGGGGGAATTCAAGAAGTTTACCACATAATCTTCTTCAAAAGCATTGCCTTTATTCTACATTTTGTTAAGAGTAAATATAGATGTGATAATATATGAAAAATGGAGAATATTTAAGATAAGATGAAGAGTGATGCTACATAACCAAGTAGCTATAAATGTAAGTGCAGTGATACAGGCAAAAGGTACAACCAAGAGCAATGCACAGCTTAACTTCTTTAGTACCAACCTTATGGTAAGAGTAAATATAGATCTGATGTGTAGAAAATGGAGGGCAAAGGAAAATAAGCTGCAGAGTGATGGTACATGAACAACTACCTGTCATTATAAGTACACTGATAAAGGACAGCATGTACTTACGAGAACAATGCAGAGCTAAAAAACATTAGCATTGGATATATTCTACACTAATGTAACCATTCATACAGATCAGATAATTTGGAGCGAACAATTGATAAGCAAGCTATCATGCATACTGCTGTCACATAATGAACCAGGTATGTATGCAAGTATAGTGATATAGGAAAACAGGTACTAACAAGAGCAAAGTAGCGGGCAGCATATTTGCAATATCCTGTCGTTCTTGTCAAACCGAAATTCTTCTTCGAGCAGATTTCCTGCAAAAAAGATCCGTAAGGCACATGCAGAAAAGTAGAAGTTCAAATTGTCATGTGATTTCATAGACAATACCTCATCCTGGGAACGAGACCAGTGCATAACAAGGTTTTTCCATTCAATGTCTTCTAAATTTAGCACAGGAGACTTCACCGGAAATTCGTTTATAGACTTGCCATCAAAGTGTGATTTCCTCAGGTAACACCGATACTGCCACAATGCTTCCTTGAAAAGCACAAGCAAGCTTTGCTCTTCATGACTATCCAGATTGACCCTCGCCTAGTTACAACAATGTAATGTAAATCATTGATGTGTTTAATCAGTAGAAAACAGGAAAATAATAACCATGAATAATAGCACTTACACGTAAGTTGGACAGGAAGATGTGAAAATGGTGTTTGTCTTCACAATAATCTTCCCATGATGGGAATATATGCATGTAGTCCCTAACAACATTGAAAGCATTGTCTTTTAAACTAGGAATAAATAGAATGGGGTTCCAATCTGTAGGAATTGGCTGTCCCTGCAGTTGGGATAGGTCTTCGGCCGGTGGACTTGATGTACTTTTTGCTGGAGTGGGATTTTTCTGTGGTACAGCTGGTGCTATCGCAAATGAAATCGGTATACCTTTGCTGGAGTGCAGGTCCTGTGTGGTGGGGCTAGTGGTGTGGCCAGTGAAGTATGGGTACAGTCTGCTGGAGTCGGTCCTACGTTTTGTGTCACTGGTTGTACAGCCAATATAAGTGGGGTGCTGTCTGATTTCTCCGGCACCACCACGTTTTTCAAGGACTTTGCTGGTGCTCCTTCAGGTTCAGCAATCACCCTCTTCCTTTTTGAGGTCTGATGCACAAGAATAGCAGTTGAGTGAAAAAATATGGTATGATGACAGATGGAATATGTATTGATAATGGATGGGCATGGCATCTCGACATATATGATGAGTAAACTAAGCAGATGGCGGTGCAGCAAAGTAGAAGAAATGCAAGACAACATATGCAAGATACCCGCAATCAATAAAACATTGCCAAATTAGAACAGGCACCTTGATGGGTGAACAGGACAGGCCATCTGCCTTTGACTCCTCGAGGTTAGAATAGTCATTAGGATCATATTCTGAACAAGAACCAATAGGTGGGGAGCGTATGAGTTTCATTGTATCCAGAATGGCACTCAATACCTTGGTGCCAAATTTGTAAGTCATTGCAGTGTTTAGCTTCAAGAGTGGACTGCTGCTAGTGCGACACAAAGCAGCTACATAGATCATAGTGTAGATATAACGGGAAAACCTTAAGCATCAGAGTAAAATCAGCAAAGTGGAACTTGCTGAAATATATGTGCTAGTATTGCCGGTACGGCTAGAAAGGCTTCGGATACCAGCTCTCTTCAAGTGAAGGTGCGGTACTATTAATATCAGTGTAACTCTCAAAGGCGACATAGCTCCCCGCATTTCTTTGCTATTCTTATAGGATTCAAGTGGGCAGGCCACTACAAATCCTATTCCTATGTTTACAAGATCCTACGAATCAAAGAGGCTCAAAGTGTACATCACAATCAACCGTATAGACCTCTACACTACAAATGTCCCTGCTCATCTTTAGTACAAGGAACATACTGTACTACTATCATACTCCCTCCGTTCCAAAATATAAGTCTTGGTAGAGATTTCCACTATGGATCACATACAGATGTATCCAGATACATTTTAGAGTGTAGATTCACTCATTTTGCTCCATATGTAGTCCATGGTGGAATCTATACAAAGACTTGTATTTAGGAACGGAGAGAGTACACATTAAAGAAGAAAAGAAGAGGAACATGGTAAAGAAGAGCAAGCAGATTTTGGATAATAAAATGTTGGTTGCACAGTGCCCACACATGATGAACCAGAGCGCATTAAGAATGCAAGTCCCAGCTGTCTCTCGACCATTTTAGGAGGTTGGATGAAGATCCTACATCTCCTAACCCTTCTTCTTCTTCCTCGTCTCTGATTCTTCCCATACAGAACACCGCACGGGCCGCCGGCCGGACCACCGGCCCCCACCGCCCTGGCCTGTGTTCCTCCACCACCCCCACCCCCACCCCGCCCCAACCCCCACCCACGTTGAGTTTTCTTCGTTCGGCGAGGCCCCACAACCACCCGAGCCCATTTGATCGCACCGGCGAACTCCGGCGAGCTCTGAAAAATCGACTGACCCAATTTTGAAATTTAGTCTACTGTGATTTAACTAGTGTGGAACATAAAAGGGAAAACCATAAGCATTGGGAGTATAGTTTTGAGTGTGCCATGGCAGATCTGAAGGTGCAAACCGGACAAAGGCAACTTCGCAACCAAGAGAAGAAATCAAAGTAAAGCAGTGGCGATCTATTTTCTTGTTGCGGTAAATAAGTTGAGCAGATACGAAAGAGTACCGCCTCTAGTGCGGTGCCGTGTACGCATCTGCTGAGAATTTGACGGTGCTGCGGTAGCGATGGCTGTCGGCGGCATGGAAGCAGATCTAGGAGGGTAGACGGTGGCGGCGGGGCGCGGTGGACGAGACGGTCGTAGGAGCGGCGCCGGCAAGGTGGACGACGGCGGGGATGAAGCGAGAGGACGGGATGCAAGAATCCCGGTCCAAAGTCGTGCATGAGAGAGGTCGATCTCTTGTAATGGACGGCGGCATTGGGGTATCAGCTCCGACATGGTGGAGGAGGACGGCGGTGGATGGGGTGGCAGACGGTGGCGGATGGAGGAGGGTGGGGTGGAGAGGGTGTTTTGGCGCCCACGGAGTACGAATGGGGAAAAGGGAGGTAGAGAGGAAGGGGGGAACCATGTATTCAGGGCGTGCTTGTCTCAAATGCGAGGAAATTTACAAACTTAGCCCTGTTTCAAATTTCTACTACATCACAACAACATAAGTCGGTTGGGGATAGGACGGTAATCTCGCATACACCGAATATTTGCCGACGAGAGTTTGTTTTTGGCGCCCACCGTGTATGAATATGAATCGGGGAGGGAGTCGATTTCGGCCGAGGACACATTGTGTTTTGGCGCCCACCGTGTGTGAATCCGGGTGAGAGGAGGTTACGTCACGTTTGGGTGAAATTACAAACCTACTCCTATCGAAACCTATAGAAATCCAGCAGATAGGCTTTGCGTGGCAGGGATAGGCAGTAGTGATTTCCATCTCGCGGATTTTGGTTTCGGGCGGTTACTGCGACTTTCCCCGCTACGTTCAAATTTTGCAGAGTGCATGTTTACCGTGACAACTCAATTCGAATCCCGTTTGTATTCTATTTTTTTTCGGGCGGGATCCATTTTCAATTGGAATTACATTCTATATACATCATTTTTTATATATACTTTCAAAAGCACAACAAAGAATGCTGCTCCTTTATATGTATAATATGATTTACAAATACAACGATCTCGAAATCTTAAGGTTGAATTCGAAATTTTTTAACCAAATTATGTTCTACTAAAATGTATGGATTAGTAATATCTACATATTAAATAACATAGATGTGCGTGAATTCATATGAGTATGCATGTTTGATAGATCAATTTTTGTTCGAGTATGGATTACATGTATCATCATCTCGAATTCAAATATTTGAATACCTTTTTTGTTCACTCCTTTCACGCCCATCTCTCTCGCATGCATTCTCCTTCAGGTACACTCTCTTTTCTCCAGCTCACACGCAGGCTCACTTCATGTTTCTCCTATCCTCACAAACATGGTCTCTGGACGTCTCCCTTGAGAAGTGTCACACTCTCCCTATCATTATACATTACATGGTTTTCATTATCTCTCACGTCTCTACTGTTCTCTGGTATCACTCGGTACCTAAGCTTTCTTTTTCACCGCCACACACACAGTCTCCACTCGTCTTTCACTTTGTCTTTCTCTCTATGGGATTCTCTCACACACCCTATATGTCTCTACATATGACTCATACCACTAAAATTACTCTCTCTCTCTCTCTCTCTCCTGTAGACACAACATTTGTTGCGGTCTCCTTTTCGTCTCCATCCCAGACTGACATTATTCATTTGTTTACCGATCAGACAACCCCGACTACCGTCTCCTCTCTCTCTCTCTCAGAGACACACACACAACTCCTGCTTCCACTCCCCTTCCCAACTACCATCTCTCTCTCACACACAAAAAACTCTCGCTTTCGCACCCCGACTCGTATTTCTCTCACAAACATTTATCAACTAGCTAGCCTCTAGATAGGTTTATACACCCGCACACTCGTGCTTCCACCATCGCATACATGTCTCTCTCCCGCTCCTTGTATCTATGTAGATTTTTCTTTCCTTCTTGAGACACACCCTCTCAATCGTGCACACACACACTATCGCCTCATTTTAAGCTGATACCTATCGCACACACACTCCTTGTGTCTTTGTCACACATGCACTCCGTCCTCGTCCACTCTCCCTCTCTCTCACACACACATGGGCTTTTTGCAACAAGTAGCAAGATGCACATGCGTTGCACGGAACATCAAGATGCATTTGTATGAGTAGTTTATCTTGTGGGGGAAAAGGATGAACAAGGGAAGGCCTTATTTGCAAATGTGGAGAGGGGTGTGGGTATCTTTTTGCAAAATTGCCATAGTTTCCTTCCTATCCATCAGATATAGATCGGACAACCTATATTGCAGGATGGCTAGGCACACGATCATCACCGACAATGCTTTTTATAAGAGTAGGGATAAAAAATAGAGTTGGTGATGATGGTGGGCCTGCCATCCTGCAATGTAGGTCCTCCGATTTATATCTGACGGATAGGAAGGAAAATATGGCAATTTACCCGCACTCTTCATCACATTTGCAGATAAGGCCTTCCCTCGTTCATCCTTTTCTCCCACAAGATCTTGATGTTCTGTGAAACGCACGGTCATCTTGCTAGTAAGAGTAGAAATTAGACATATACCACTTCTCGAATCTTGAAACCAACAACATTCCTCCCTTATCTCATCAAAACCTCCAAAGGAATATATTTTGAGTGAAACATAACATATTTTTAGTGATATACGTATTTCAAAACTATACTTTTTTTCTATCAAATAGGTGAATATGTATTAATCTACTTTGATCGTGTAGCAACGCATTGGCACATTGCTAGTAGTTATTATAATTTTTTGGACACCAGACAAACGGTGGAGTACATATACAAAGAGAAGAGGCGCATGCACGCAGTCGGCCTCTCGCTATCTCGCACACATGAGTGTTACGTAAAGGCGACGTTAACAAATAAACCCTAAAACCCTAGGTGCACGATTGCTGCATTCGCAGGTACCGGGTACGTGGTGGAGCACCTTTGTATGAATAGTCAGCCCGCGTGATAATTTGATCCGTAGGAGTTGATGGTCGGGACCACAGGTGAACAACTTGGAGCACGGTGGCTCGCCAGTTGCCACAGATCGAGTAGCCATGTTTAAAA
Source organism: Triticum urartu (assembly GCF_003073215.2). Taxonomy (NCBI): domain Eukaryota; kingdom Viridiplantae; phylum Streptophyta; class Magnoliopsida; order Poales; family Poaceae; genus Triticum; species Triticum urartu. Next base: position 405,315,395 of record NC_053025.1, on the reverse strand, counting down.
TATTGTTTTTAGCGGGGTTAATTTAATCTGCATGCATGACTCTCCTCCGCCCACGCTCGCCCAATCCGTTGTGACCGGCAATATTTCCACCCCTTCGCTCCCCCGTAATTTACTCCAACAAATATGCCCACGTAGCTGTTACTTAACTGCAGGTGCATTGGGTCACTGACATATGGACCCAACAGGGGTATGGCCCACATGTCAGTGATGCAACTGGACCTGCAATTAAGTCAGTGCAACTCAGTCCATATCTTACATAGGTGTGCCATTGCTTGCTATAAATACTGCGCCTCCCATGACATCTCTATCTCCTCCCCCTCCCTCTCACGTCGACCACCATGGCATCGCCCCTCCCAAGCCCTAGGAGCCCCTCGCTGCACCGCGCGGATGGTCACGCATCGCCGTTCCATTCCTTGCGGCCACTAGTCGAGGAGGACACGTCGGTGTTCCGCTCCTCGCCGCTACGCGATGTGTCGCTGTTCCGTTCCTCGCCGCCACTAGTCGACGAGGACACGTTGGCGTTACGCTCCTCGCCGCGACGCGTTGAGGTGGACGCGTTGGCGTTCCCAATCTTGCCAGCACGCGCGCCGGAGGACGCGTAGGCTCCCCGCTACAAGGAGAACGCCGCGCCGCCCACCGAGAACCCCAGCCTTGAGGAGCTTTGGAAAGAAATGCATGTCGCCTTGTGGGAGGCTTTGCCTCTAGCAGAGCGCACCAAAATAGAGGCGGAGAAGAAGGCCGAGGAAGAGAAGCGCACCGCGGAACAAGCTGCCTGGGAGGCCTATGTCGCATCCGAGAGAGTCAGGCGATTGGCTCTTTGGAAGAAGGCTCGTGCGAGGGCCGTGAGGGTGGCGGAGGACACCCATGCCGACGCCCTGAGTGCAGTCGGGCCCAAGCGCCTCATCTACGCTTGGCGGTACGTGGACTGGGTGCACGCTCCTAGCGAGGAGGAGTACCTGTTGGCGCCGGATCACCACACCGGTGAGATCGCGCTCGCCCACCGGCAAGACGCCAATCAGCACCTCACGAGTTGCGAGGCTGAGGCCGAAGCGTTGTGTCGGCGTGCTGGGAAACGGCCACGCACCTGGGCACTCGTGGCGCGCCGCAAGCGCTCCTGCGAGCGCCGTGGCTTTTAGGAGGAGTATAATTTTTATTTCGTAAGGCAATCTCATTAGTTTTGGGACGCAAATGATAAATCCTGGACGTTCAGGAATTTTTAGCGTCCTTAATTAAGTATGTAAAAGGGAAAGTTTGGAAACCTTGTGTATTTGTACGCATTTTTCAAGTACGTGCATATAGCACAAACTTTACTATATACTATCGCACTACACGTCTCTCTCGATATATGCTTGCAGACTGTGCTACTCCCTCCGTCCAGGTTAATAAGTCATCTTTGGTTGTGCACCGTGACCAAGAAGGAGGGAAGACTTATACACCTAGACGGAGGAAGTACTACTATTACTTATGTACTCCTTCCGTCCGGGTTTATTAGGCCTCTCAGCATCACAAGCATGTCCCCTTTTATAAGGCCCCGTGTTGGAAAGGTGCATGCATGTAACCATTTCATTGGTTGCATTGAAAGCTATTGTTGTTGGTGCCATGGCTGAAAAGTTAATACACTTCATGTGTGCTTTTTCATTGGCTGCATGCATGTGAGAGAGTGCATTGGGAGTGGAATGGAAGAATTAATGTGAGCAAATTACTATGTGTCTTGGTCTAAGAGAAGTTGTCTTTAGGCCTAATAACCCTAGACGGAGGGAGTACGTGAAAATGCATGTTTTAACATTACGATGCGGTTCTTTTAAAAGTAGAAAAACAACACTAGTCAAGCTTGTGAAATGATTCAATGCAAAACAAATGCAAAAATGCTAGTTTGATTGTTTACTTTTAGCTTCCTTCTCTGTGGTTATTTCTCTGTCGTACTTTGTACGGAGTATCTCATTGGTTGGAAAGGCATGCAAATTCCCAAACCGCTTCCTACACCCTGTATCGAATTTTTTGCCTAACAAGTTGTGCCGTGCAATTGAAATTCCAACTTGAGTACTACTACTAGTAGGAGTACCAGGGGCCAGTTCTTTTAGGCTTCTAGATTAGTAATCCCATAACTACTACCTTCGTCCTGGTTTATTGGTCCCCATTGTAATCTATGTCAAATTTTGATCATAAATTTAACTAATGAAATGTTAGTGCATGTCACATGCACTACTCCATCCGTCTAGGTGAGTAAGTCATCTTAGGCTGTGCACCATGACCGAGGAGGAGGAGAAAACGAGAAACATTAATGTTTATTTGCTAATTAATAGTATTGCATGCAATGAACTAACCACTGCATGTCGTGTTTGATATCTCAAGTCATTAAAAGCATGCACACTCTTTATCTCTTATTGGTTGATATGTCAAGAAACAAGAAACGAGGTAGAAGTTAATGCACCGCGCCTAAGTGGTTTGGGATTATTTGGTTTTCGTAAGATGACTTACACACCTAGACGGAGGGATTACAATGGTGAGGAATAAACCAGTTAAAACTTTGGTCAAAATTTAGCACAAATGACAATGGTGAGAAATAAACCATGACGGAGTAGTAGTTTAGAAGCCCAAATAAATGAGTGAGGCACCTTATTGTTACTCTCCACTGTGACTAGTATTGTGGGAAAAGCTGGGGAAGCCGCCAAAAGAACTGGCCCTAGGAGTAGTAGCTAGGGATCGAGTGCGCGAGATGAACCGGAGAAACTAAATGCAGAGAGATGAAATGCAATAAAGACGGAGGGATGTGATGGTTGCTTGTCCATTTATTTTACCAGGCCACTTATTACTGGGAGTGGTTGGGTTTTGTGATATGACGGGTTTACTACCGCGCCACGAGCGGGGTGAGAGGTGAGACTCCCGTGCAGCGCCGCCCTCTACACTTGTACTACATCGGTCGTGGTTTATTAGTCCCCCATTGAATTTGACTGAAGATTTAACTGACAAAATGTTAGTGCATGTCAACAAAAACTATATCGTTGGATTCGTATTTGAACATAGTTTTGAATAATATAATTTTAGGTGACATGCATCAGCATTTATCATACATTATATAATGTTAGTTTAATTTTTAGTCATACTAATCTATAGTAGTAAGGTTCCCAAAACTTGCATCCAAAACTTGTGAAGAAATAACACTTATTGTGCTTTTCAAGAAATGATCTTTAAGAATTAGTTTTTGAGTATCGATTGTTATACATGTTGGCTACAGATGACATGGCACTTTCTTATAGTCAACAGTTGGCTATACTATTAAGTAATATTAACCATGCCCTTATACACCTAGACGGAGGGATTAAATCAGGATGACTTGCAAGCGGGTAGAGGAGATGTAAGAAATGGTTCATCGTAAGTCTTTCACCAGTACTGTAGTAAAAATGCATACATGGAAGATTCTAGACTAAACCATAAACGGATACACTTTTATTCATGCGAGATACTCCAATAGAGCAAGATCCTGCATGGAAGTCTCCACATGCTTAGACAGCGGATTACATTGAGCGAAGACTAATGATCAACATTTAACTTGATAATGCGTATGTCCAGGTGAACCTCCTTGGAGTCCCTGTGCACCGCGTCGGCAGGTAAAGGATGCCGTGGGTTTTCCAAGTCCACATTGGCGGGATAGTCCCAGCTCCCCAGAGTCCAAGTCCGTTCGATGAGGCCGGTGTCGCCGCCCACATGACACGGAGGGGTAGTAACACTGACCACGCACCCGTACATCGGCCTCGTGTCAGTGTCAACATCAGCGGTGTCGCCCCTTACGCACATTACAGAGACGGGGCGGCGGCCTGCACAGGCCTTGCCGGTGCCCACGATCAAGAGGAAGATGCTGCCGTCCTCCTCCGAGACTAGCAGGTGGCGGTGATCCTCCAACGACTCCGGCATGGTGAACGGGTAGCACGTCTCGTACTTGATGTTCTCCGCCAAGGGCCAGCAGTGACCGCTGCACGCATCCGTGAGGTGATGCACCATGTCCGCCGGCGAGCCACAAAACGGCATCGGGCACTCATAGCAGTGGACGAAGGGCTCCTTGGAGGCGTCGACCAGGCCGTCCATGAAACAGGAGTGGCTGTAGGGGACGTTGCGCCAGTTGAATATATGAGCAAGTTACCACTAGTGCAGAACCAGGTAATAGCACCGGTTCGTAAGGCCCTTTAGTGCCGGTTTAGTAATCGGCACTAAAGTGTGGACACTAAAGGTCCCCCCCCCTTTAGTACCGGTTCAGCACAAACCGATGCTAAAGGGCAACCACGTGGCACGAGCCAGCTCCGGGGGCAGGGAGCCCTTTAGTACCGGTTGGTGACACCAACCGGTATTAAAAGGATGGGGGGTTTTGGGTTTATGATTTCTTTTTCATTTAATTTTGTGTTTTCCATTTAATTCTTTTTCATTTGCTGGTATTTTACGATACTACATATTGTAGACGTTATGCATATATATAAATAGAATTTCTAGTAGAACCGATCATATATATATATATCATCGAATGTCTCACAACCACCATTAATTAATTCACACATATATACACACATGTGGCATTAGCCTAATTGGTGCCTTCGGAGCACGATAACAATTGGAAGTGGTTCATGGGGGCGGTAGCAGGTAAAAGTATTCTCCTTTGGGATCTATGACTTGGTCGAGCAAAAATCCCGCTATTTCCTCTTGAATTGCTTCTATGCGGTCCTGTGGTAGGAGCTTCTCCCGCACCTCTTTGAACTGTTAAGAAGGAGATCAATATGCATGTGTATTAGTTGTGTGACTAGATATCGATAATGGTGTAAAAATTGTGAATAGTGTTCTGACAAACGTACCCACTCCTGTCTTTGAGATCTGCTCCTTTCGGACGCCATCATGCGAATGTTCTTGCAAACGTAGTATGCACACAGATTATTCCCTGACGCCTACTTCAGGGCCTTTACGAGAATGGAATTTGATCAAATAATAATTAATCAAGCATGATAATTAAAGAGATGGCAGCTAGCTAGTACTACTTAATTACTTACCATGGGTCGATACCATTTCAGATTTTGTTTCCATTTGCCTGGAGTGACGCTGATGAACTTTGCCCAAGCCCTGCCCGCCGACAAAGAAAATGAATAAATGGGTTATTAAATAGTTGTTATCAGGAAATGACGAACTAATTAAATAGGCTGAGATATAGTTAATAATGATTGGAATTACCTGTTGACTATCCCCTTCACGATGGTGTAGTCAGTTGATTTCTTAAGTAGTGAGTCTAGTACTTCAACTGTTCCTTCATCAACTTTAATGATTAACAAGATCCAGTGAAATCTGCATGCACACACGTTTGCATGTCTTAATTAAGCGGGCATATGTAAGCAAAAACATGTAGCTAGCTAGTAGGCAAAAATAGAATTTGTAGTACAAGACAGTGTGACTCACTCGAAGTTGTAAGGAAGTAGTATATCTTCATTGTATTTGAGGCGCTTGAAGAACTCTAGCATGCTTTCCTCTACACTTTTTTCATAATATGGATCTAATTTCCATGTGTATTCATTAATGGTATTTGGGTCAACGAACCCAATGCCATAATGTCCACCTTTTTTCATTTCATAAATCTTCATCCTGCATAACACCAGAGAAAAGAATATAGTGAGGATAATTACAGGTAATGATTGATCAAAATGATCACTACAGCTAGCTTGAGACTTAAATTACAGAAAGAAATCACTTACAGACAATAGCAGCTGACGATAGATTTGTCGAGTGCGTCTTAATTGTATAACCGAAATAGTTCTGAATACTCAACGAACACAACTTTCTCATGGTAGTAATGATCCTTCTTGACATTCACCATGAGGGACTCTCGATTGGAAATCTTGGTAATGTCCATGTACCATTGATGCAATTCATACATTCTCGTTGGGAGCTTCTTGACCTCGTCTGGCTCGACCAAAGGTTGGCCCCGGACATATTTCCGTTTTATTTCCTCCTCTCTAGTCGGAGACATGGGCTCGATATCGAGGAGTTTTCCAACAGTGATCATGAGGCTTTTAGCCTGCTCAACATGCTCCTCGGTTATTACCACATCGCCCAGCCCGGGAACGTTAACGGTTTGCCCGCAATAATATTGGGCGCGCGTACTCTCATGTGTTGTTGGCACAACAAGCGGGGGGATTTATTGCGCCGCCTGTTTCCTAGCTGGGGAACGGTTTTACCGCATGTTTTGCCAGCTGATTTGCTCGAGCTCGAGCTCGACTCTTTCTGTAGACGTGCTCGATTTAACTTCCTCAGGTGGTGCTCATAGTCTGTGTCAACAGGCTTGGGAGCTGGTGCTCTAGCCATACGAATGAAGTGGTCAATCTTTTCCTCAGGCACTTTCTCCCTTGGCGGTGGTGGCGGTTTCGGTGCATAATGGGCTTCCACCCCGGCCTTCGATATGGCTGTGTTTTCCTCCTCGGACTTGTCGTAAGGCCTCTGCGGAAGAGGCACGATGCTGCTTGGACCATATTGAAATCGCTTGCCTCCGCCTATACCTCCAGTACTACCTCGACTTGTACCGCTATGCACCATAGCTGAGGCGGCTCTCTTCCGTGATTGCTGAGGCGGCGAAGACGGCTGACGTGGCTGAGTTGGAGGAGGAGGAGTAGCCCGAAGCTGTGCCGGACTTGGAGGAGGAGTGGCCTGACGCTTTGCCGGACTTGGAGGAGGAGGAGTGGCCTGAAGCTGTGCCGGACTTGGAGGAGGAGTGGCCTGACGCGTTGGTGGACTTGGAGGAGCGGGAGTCTGCTGACTCAGTGGCAGACTTCGACGAGGAGTCGGATGACGCGGTGTCGGTGGCCTTCGAAAGATGATGCAATCCTTTCTCCATAGGATGATATGATGGTTGGCCTCTCCCAGTGTGTGCTCCTCGTCACCTCCAGGAATGTCAAGCTCTAGCCCCAAATATTGGTCCACCACCTCATCAACCAAGACACGAGCATAGCCCGCTGGAATCGGGTTGCAATGGAAGGTTGCCTCAGGGGGATTTGTAAAAGCAAGGGTGTCCACCACCTTCATGGATATGTTCTTCATTTTGAAGTGTAGCTCGCAGTTAGTGTTCTCCATGATGTCATCCACTGGGTAGCTATCCAGCAATGTGTCGCCCGGGGCGGAACCCACGCTGCTTCTCGGCATGGATGGGACGGTGCTATCCAATGCTGGATCATCCGCTAGTTGTTGCAGCTGCTGACACCCCCTTTGCTGGCTAAGTGAGTCGATCTGCTCCTGCTGCCGCTGGAATTTGACTGCCAAGTCCGCGTGCGCTGATTCTAGGCCTTGAAGGCATTCATAGTCCATCTTCCTCTGCTCCTCCTCCATCTTCATCTTCTTCTCTTCCACAATCTTCTTTCTCGCACGGGTTCTGTAGTCGGCGTTCCAGTCCGAAAACCCCTCATACCACGGAATAGTGCCCTTGCCTCATGTTCTTCCCGGGTGTTCAGGATTTCCCAGGGCACGCGTAAGCTCGTCGTTCTCTCTGTTGGGCTGGAACACCCCCGATCGAGCCTCTTCTATTGCAAGAAGTAGCTTATCTTCGGCTCCGTCCAGACATGCCTTCTTCGAAACTTTGCCCGTCTTCGGCTCCAACTCCCCCCCATGCGCATAGAACCAAGTCCTGCACCTGGGGACCAGCTCAATGTTTCTGGAGTGACACCTGCATCCTCCATCTCTTTCTCAGACTTATCCCACTTAGGCATTCCCACCGCATAGCCACCTGGCCCCAGCTTATGGAACTTATCCTTTTTTGCGGCATGGGCCTTGTTTATTCTCGACCGTTCCTTAGATATTTCCGAATCCTTGAATTTCACGAAATCGTCCCAATGAGCAGTTTGCTTCTCTAGTGTTCCCTCGAATACTTGAGTCTTCCTTCCTCCCTTGACGTACTTGTCCCATTCACGATTCTTGTGGTTGTTGAATGCAACCGCCATCTTCCTAAGAGCAGCGTCCTTGACTTTCTCCACATCTGCATCTGTGAAATGATCTGGTAGGGTGAAATGTTACATGAGTGTTTCCCAAAGTAGAAGTTTTTGTCTGTCGTCGACAAAAGTAACTCCTGGACGTGGCTTTGCTGGCTCTCTCCATTCTTGAAGGGAGATCGGGAGTTGGTCCTTCACAAGAACTCCGCACTAACGAATGAACTTGTCCGCAATCTTCTTAGGCGCTAATGGTTCGCCATTAGGTTTGATGGCCTCGATATTGTACTTTACGCCCTCCTTCAACTTTTTGTTCGGGCCTCGTTTCCTGTTGCCTGAAGATTTGCTCGATCCGGATGGCTGAAAGAAGAAAGATCGATTCGTTAATATATCTTCAAGTCATTTAAAACATGTGCTGATCACCAGATGCCTGCTTATATAAATATATATACCTCGCCGGTCTTTGTTGTTTCAAGATCAACATTTTCTTCGTCATGTTCATAGTTCACGACTTCATCAATTCGGTAGTCACGATCAAATATCATATCACCCTCCCCGGTGTTGTTTAGATATTCGGAGCCGTCATAATCTTCTTCATTCTGATCATCATCAAAGTGAAGGAACCATCACTGGATCATAGCTCGGGTGATCTCCCCAAAGAACCTGCCAGGTATTGGAGAACCTGACGTCCATAGCAGCCATGTAGCAATGGACATGCTTGTCCCCTCCCTGACACAGCGACGTACCACCTCCGGCGGGGCCGGCTCCCTCCACACCGAAAGTGGCCCACGCGAACGGCACCAAAGGAGATGAGGGTCGACGACGTGACCCGGGGCCGGGTTCCTCACCAAGCGTCGCGCCCCTGAAGGTAGCACCTCCCAGTGCCAGCCCGGCGGAGCCCAGTCCCGGACATGGGTCCTCTGAAGCAGGACGTCGTCGCGAACGGGTCGACGGCGAGGATGCGGGCCGGGCATCGTCGACAACAAATACTATATGCCACAAAAGTGAAGTAACATTTTTAAATGATGGATTGTGATTTCATATATGCAAATTCTAAATTTTATAACTAAAACTAACATTTCTAATATTTCTATAACTAAAACTAACATTTCTAATATTTCTATAACTAAAAAACATTTCTATATAACTAACATTTCTAATATAACTAACATTTCTATATAACTAACATTTCTAATATTTCTATATAACTAACATTTCTAATATTTCTATAACTAAAAAACATTTCTATATAACTAACATTTCTAATAATTCTATAACTAAAAACAGAAAGATTGCTAACATTTCTATAACAATGTGTGTGTGTGGTACATGACGGTCGGGGCAGGAGCTCACCGGCGAGGCGCGATGACGGGGGGCGCCGACGGGGATGGGGACGGGGTGGCGACGACGGGGACGGGGACGGGCCGGACGGGGACGACGGGAGGACGGGGCAGGGCGCGGCGACGGGGCGCGGGTGACGGGGACGACGGGGACGGGGACGACGATGGCGACAGCGACGGCGACGGACGACGATGGGGACGGCGACGGACGGCGACGGGGGCGGCGACGAGGGGCGGCGGCGACGGGGCAGAGGAGAAAGAAGCAGAGGGAGAGATGAGAAACTGACAATTTTTTTGAAGTGTTTTCTTATATAGAACAACCTTTAGTACCAGTTGGAGCCACCAACCGGTACTAAAGGTCTGTTTTGGCCAGGCCAAGCGGCGGAATGGCACCCCTTTAGTACCGGTTGGAGCCACCACCCGGTACTAAAGGGGGTGCGCTGGTGTAGGTGCGGTGCGTCATGTTTAGTCCCACCTCGCTAGCCGAGGGGCGTCCGCACATGTTTAGTCCCACCTGATTTATGTCGTCTTCTCATTGCATATGTTGCTGGTCCTCCCATGCCTCAGGTGTATCTTTTGTCTTCCCATACACGCCCAAGAAGCCAAGCAGGGTCACACAAAGATTCTTCGTCACGTGCATCACGTCGATTGCGGAGTAGACCTCTAGGTCTTTCCAATAGGGCAGGTCCCAAAATATAGATTTCTTCTTCCACATGGGTGCGCGTCCGTCAGCGTCATTCGGAATAGGTTGTCCACCAGGACCCTTTCCAAACACCACCTTCAAATCCTTGACCATATCATGTACATCCGCACCACTACGGTGGCGAGGCTTCGTCCGGTGATCCGCCTCACCTTTGAAATGCTTGCCTTTCTTTCTTACGGGATGCCTGCTCGGAAGAAATCGACGATGTCCCAGGTAGACATTCTTCTTACAATTAGCCAAATATATACTATAGGTGTCGGTGTCAAAACCGGCGGATCTCGGGTAGGGGGTCCCGAACTATGCGTCTAAGGCGGATTGTAATAGGAGGCAGGGAACACGATGTTTTACCCAGGTTCAGGCCCTCTTGATGGAGGTAAAACCCTACGTCCTGCTTCATTAATATTGATGATATGGGTAGTGTCGGTGGGAACGACACCTATGGGATCACAAGAATCCCTACTATGGTTGCGGGGTGCGGGGTCGTGAGAAGAGCGGATCAAACAGATAGCACACGGTTCGTTTATCCAGGTTCGGGCCGCGGGGATGCGTAAAACCCTACTCCTGCTTTGGTGGATTGTATATCTGTGTTCTTGAGCTAGCTATGGGGCGTGAGGAGCTCCAAAAAGCCGAATCCTCCTCCTGGTCGCCTTGGGCCTCCTTTTATAGGAAAAGGGGTTGCCACAGTAGCACCAGGAGGTGGAAAGGGAGGAGTGATGTGAGGTTATCCCTCGCATTACATGACAAGGCGCATTTAATGCGTCTTGCCCAGGTGTCCTTGCTTTATCGGGGACGGGGAGAGCCCTGTCTCGTCCGTCGCCGCTCCCTCTCGCGTCGACACACGCCCTGGCCAGCGGCGCCCGTGGTGCCATGTAGGCAGGCAGGCAGCTGAGGTGGCGCAGTGGTGGGTCTCCACAAAGATCTGCATGCTGCCACGCAGGTGCCTGCCCAGCTGGTTGGGTTGGCAGCTGCATGCGAATGGCGGTAGAGGTTTGACTGGCGTGGGCCTGATGGTGGCCCAACGGGTGTTCTTGGCAAGGGCTTTGCCGGGGCCCCGGCAAGGGCCTTGCCGGGGCCCTGGCAAGGGTCATGCCGTGGCGCCTGCTGTCATCCCCGGCAAGGCTCTTGCCGGGCCTTGTGGTCCTCCTTGGCTGGGATCCCGCCAAGGATCATCATCTTCTAAAGGGTGTATCTGATCTTGAATGTCTTTCACAAAGATCTGCATGCCACCACGGGGATGTCTCCCGAATCCTTGCCCATGGGGGCAGTGGACTCAAGGGTGACTCACTCCGTAGGTGTGGGGCGAGCTGCCACGGCAAGGGTCTTGCCGGGTTTGCTAAAACCGCCTCCCGGCAAGGATCTTGCCGGGGGGTCCGTTCGTCCCCTTTGCTCTTTGTGGTCTTGGTCTTGGCGTCGTTTTGCTTCCCCTGAGGCTTCGACCTTACCTTGGCTCACCTCCCTTGCCTTGCTCAGTGTGGTGGTGCCCGTGGCTCAGACTGCCCGTGCACAGTTATAGGGGTACAAAAAGCGTGCCCCTCTTTTTGTACACCGATAGGTAGTACAAGAGTAGATCTACCACGAGATCAGAGAGGCCAAACCTAGAAGCTAGCCTATGGTATGATTGTATGTTGTCCTACGGACTAAAACCCTCCAGTTTATATAGACACGGGAGAGGGTTAGGGTTACACAAGGTCGGTTACAAAGAAGGAGATATCCATATCCGTACTGCCTAGCTGAACTTCCACGCCAAGTAGAGTCCCATCCGAACACGAGACGAAGTCTTAAATCTTGTACCTTCATAGTCTAACAGTCCGGTCAAAGGATATAATCCGGCTGTCCGGAGACCCCCTAATCTAGGACTCCCTCAGTAACCCCTGAACCAGGCTTCAATGACGATGAGTCCGGCGCGCAGTGTTGTATTCGGCATTGCAAGGCGGGTTCTTCCGCCGAATACATCACGGAAGAATTTGAATACAAGGATAGTGTCCGACCCTGCAAAATAAGTTCCACATACCATCGTAGAGAGAATAATATTTCCAAAAATCTAATTTGCTGACTTGTTTTGGCAACACGACATTATGTCATGGCCCGGTGATTATTCGAACCATTTCCTTTAACTAGCCCCGCACATAACGCGAGACAGTTTTTGACACGTCTTGTCAAAGCAGAGATTGTGTCCCCCTTATCACAGGGATTCTCATCAATACGGTGGGTTAACCCAACCGCGCCATCGATTATGGCGCTTGGGGATAAGCGAGTTTTACCAGGAGTGGGGACGCATAGTTTTCGTCGCCCATATAAAGGGATAAGGATTCACCTTCTCCATCCATGCCTTATCCTCCCTTTGCTCATTCATTTTTGCACACTCCAGCTCCTGCGCCAAGTCCCGCACTTCCCACCTCAACCTTCTCCAACCATGTCCGGAGCGGGAGCAAGTGGATGGTCTCTCCGTCACGGAGGACACATCAAGAAGCTGAGGAGAAGCCGGATAACCTACCCGACGACATCGCGCACCGGCTCCCAGATGAGGGCCAGCTCATCCCCAGCCCCAGGCCCCATGAGGGTAGTGTTCCTTTACCCATTTCCTCCGCGGACTGGGATTCCCTCTCCACCCATTCCGTCCAGGGGCTCATGTTCTACTACGGCCTGATTTCACGATCTGGCTCCGAACTTCAATCCTCAAACATCTTCGTTATTCGTTGTGTGCGAGGCCTTCCTCCGCATCAAGCCCCACTTCGGCCTATGGCTGAAGACCTTCATGTCAAGCCGAAGGGTTGAAGCGCCGCCAGGCGGAGTGCGGAGGCGCCATGGTGGCAAGATGCCCAACGTCACATGGCTCGAGGGCTCCTTCGTGGAGACCGTAAAGGGTGGCAATCGGGGTGGTTCTACATCCACCGAGCCACGTGAACCCTAATGGGTAAGCGGCCCCCGAGTCCGATCTGGCATCCACGCGGCTCAACCTCTGGCAAGAGAAGGAGAAGGGCCTGTCCCTGGGTTAGTCCGGGAGAGTTGACCAGACTCCAAACATGTATTCAAAACATGGTGAACAAGAAGCTCAAACTCATCAACGTAGTCCAGGTCATGCTCATCCGCCGGATCCTTCCGTGCCAACAATGGGCTTTCACCTTGTGGGAGTTCGACCTGGCCCAACACCAAACTCTAAACAGGCTCTTCGACCCAACTCACGAGGATGCCTGGAAGGTGCTATTCAAGGGTGCCGAGGTTCCCCCTCCCACTACCGAGGATCGTGGATTCTGCGTGAAGCGCCAAGCCAGCGCGGTAAGCTGTTTTACCTCTCACAGGATACTTGTTTTTTCATAGTTTGACTCTATGCGGGATCTAAGCTCCCGTACCTTTAACAGGGCTGGTAGAAGGCGGCCGGACAGATCGACTGTCCGGCTCCTTTGCCCGAAGGCCCGGCAGACGCTCTCCTGACGAAGATGTTGACTCCGGCTCCTTACAAGGTGCCGGAGAAGACCAAGAAGGCCAAGGGAACCCGAAAGAGTTCCTGACGCCAGGGGTCATCGGACTCTTTGTCCGATAACTCTGCGACACACTCCTCCCCCGAAGACGAGGAGGAAGAAGAAGATGCCCCCCCTTCAGATGGGGGAGACAAGAAAAGGAAGGCCGCCCGAACTGGGGAGGCCGAAGGGTCCAAGAAGGGAAGGACTCTCCGTCCGGACAGTTCCACCACCGCTGCCGAAGGCGAAGACATAAGTATTCGGATACCAGAGTAACTCATAGCATTCCTTTATCGCACTGCTTCCCCTAACGCCGAATATGATTATGCAGGCTGCCACGAGCCCGTATCGATGTATCGTCGGACAGCTCCCTGGGCTCGTCGGATATGGATAGCGATCCACTTCCGACCGCCACCTCCCCTTGCCCTGCGGATGACACCGAGGTATTGTATCAAGAGGCACCGGGTCGAGGGGAGACAGTCCCGGAGGCGCCACAAGGCAACCTTTCAGACTCCGGGAGCGGAGGGAACAAGGCCCCTGAGGGCTCCGAGTTCGGCCCTCAGCCGGACACCGCGCCGGAACCTCCAGTGGTTCCGGACTCGGGCAGGCGGCCTCCTTCCAAGAGGGGCAAGACGCCTATGCCGGTGACCTGTGTCCATCCAGAGGCACCGGACAATCTGCTGGGAGCGCTTAGCAGCGCTTCCATCGACGAGGAGCACCGTACTATTATGAGTGCGGTGGTCCAGAAGGTTCAGTCCGCCAAAAGCGGATTGACTGAAGCCTGTGCCAGCCTTCTAACAGGCTTTGAGGTAAGTGTTTAAAATATAGGAAAAATATTACTGCATAGACAGTAGCCCCTGATGCTCTGTTCAGTGTTCACAAAGAAAAGCCGAATAGAGGATCAAATAATATCGCAGGAGTCTAATATAAGTATGCCAATATGCGTATGCAGGCTTCGCTGCTGGCCTCAGCCACACTGACTGCGGAGGTCGCCACACTGAAGCAGGACCTCGAGGGGTCCAAGAAAGAGCTCGGCCTTGCCAAGAGGCAGCTCGAGGAAAACAAGGGTAAGTAATACCTTGTCTATAGATATGTATATATAAAAGAAGACGCGATTGCAAAATGACAGGATCATCGTATATTTGCCAGGGGCCACAACCGAAGTGGTGACCCTAAAGCAAGCTCTGTCCAAGGGCGAAGATAAAGCGGCCAAGGAGCGCACCGAGCGGGAATGGCAAGAGGCTCGGGTGGGCGAGGTGCAGCAAGAGCTCCAGGCTCTCGTGACGAAGCACGAAGAGTTGGAGGTTGACTCGAAGACGCGAGAGTCTGAGCTTGCGGCGGCCCTTGGGAGTGCAAAGAGTGCCAAGGCTGAAGCCCAAAAGGCCCTCCAGGAGATTGACGCTATGAAGAAAATAGCGGTGGGTAAGGCATTATATATGCAAAACAAGCATATGAAAGTAAATTACCTATTACTTACCCGAATCCGGAGCTCTCCAGGAGCATTCGCAGATTTTCCCCGCAGCATGTCGGATGCCGCACAGTTTCACCAGGCCGAGGAGGGAAGCTAAACGGAGAAGCTATTCTGGTCTTAGTATACCGGGACTGAACACCCGGTGCCTATGAGCGACCAGCTAAAGAAGCTGGTCGAGCTACACAGGGCGGCCGAACAGGCCATGAAGGGCTTTATAGTCCGGCTGTGGCCTGGCGACGCCCTTCCGAACAGCTACTTTGGCCTGGTGAGGCGGCTTGTGGATGCCTGCCCACGGCTGGAAGTCGTCAAGCGGTCCGTCTGCATCGAAGGTGCACGCTGGGCTTTCGCCCGTGTGAAGGTGCAATGGGCCAAGCTAGACGCCGTGAAGCTGATCAAGGAAGGACCGCCGCAGGGCAAGGAGCATCACACCCCTGAGATTTATTATGAGGGCGTCCTGAAGGGCGCCCGTCTTGTAGCGGACAAATGTTTAAAGGATGTAATATTTGAGTAAACTTGCTAGTGTGATCCTGTATGATGAAACACTTGTTTGATATGCGCTATGCAACGCTTGTTTGAATTTAAAATATTACCTTCTATTTGGTTGTTTATCCAATCTGAGAGATGGCTAGTCCTCGACTTCTGCCCCCATGCCGCGAGTGCCGGGGTGTTCGGGATAAACCTGAGCACTCTTGTTCCCATTTTTGGGTCCTTCGAAGGAGGTGCTCAGCACAGCGAACAAGGCAACCGGACTAATAATGCTTTATCACTCTCACTTAGCCATAGAATTCTATAATTTTAAATTTCAGCGAAGCCCCTGGTATTCGGAAGGCTGAATTCGGGGCGCAATACACCCCTGTAAGCCGGACAGGACCGGTTCCTCGCTCTAAGTGGCATAAGTCTTTAGGGACTCGAAACCTCGCCAAACAGCGACCAGTCTCTTGCCTTATCATGACAGTCAGTTTTAGCTTTCTCTACTGAGGTGCTTAGCCCAGCAGAATCGGGGCACAATCGCAGTAGTTCTCCTAGCGCTACCTTAGCCGATAGAGCGAAACGTAAGGTACCAAAACATAGGAGCCGGGCAAACCCAACATTTGACCAAAGACATGATTCGGAGCTGATGCATATAATACTATAAGTTCGGGGTATCGCACTTGTGAAAGTGTTCGGACTTCTCACACCATATTGTGGGGTACTTAAGCCCCTGGTGTATTGGCCGTACCAAAGTGTACGGTTGCACGACGTCATTAATGAACACACACACACACACATATATATATATAAAGAATGTGATAATAGTCTTAATGCTATGCATTTTTTATTCAAAAAGGTGCGTTAAAGCAGAATGATACAGATAGTGTGATAAGCAAAAAGTAGGACTATGTCCCTTCCAAGGGAAAGCTGAGGAATAGTATTAAAGAAAATATTTCACTTGTTATCGTAATCCACCTGGGAGTTCCGTGGTGTGACGTAGCTTTCTGCCTCCTTGGTTGCTGCATCATGTGTTCGGCAATCGTGCTGCCGGACAGAGTTTCCAGAGATTAAAGTCCTGAAAGAGAAAAATAACAAAGCGGGAAGCCCCTAGTGCGGTTTAAGCCGCGTATTGGGGCGTGCCGTAGTTGTGCCCCCCTCACCGCCTGTGCCCATGGTATTTTTAATGCGTAATTGTGTATGCGTGGCACAAATTTCGCCGTTTGGCTTGGGCCGGGGTAGGGGACGCATTGCTACACGAGCTCAGATCATGCCGGGCGGTCTAGTTGCCGATTGCTCCGAGCGCACTTGAAGGTGTCCGGGTCTTGAAACGCCGAACTGGTGGATTGCCTTGAGAGGCTGCTTTACGCTTGTGCTGCGAGGGCCGCAGTGTGCTCCTCCGTGCGGAGAGAGCGCTCTGTGTTTCCATTAACTGTGATGACCCCCGAGGTCCTGGCATCTTGTGCTTGAGGTATGCATAATGCGGTACCGCATTGAATCTTGCAAATGCGGTTCCCCCGAGCAGTGCATGATAGCCACTGCAGAACAGGACTACATCGAAGATTAATTCTTCGCTTCGGAAGTTATCCGGGGATCCGAAGACCACTTCCAGTGTAATTGAGCCTGTGCAATGGGCCTCTACACCTGGAATGATGCCTTTAAAGGTCGTTTTTGTGGATTTGATCCTTGAGGCGTCTATACCCATTTTGCACACTGTGTCCTGATAAAGCAGGTTCAGGCTGCTGCCTCCATACATAAGGACTCGAGTGAGGTGAAATCCGTCGATGATTGGGTCTACGACCAGTGCGGCGAATCCGCCATGATGGATACTAGTGGGGTGGTACCTGCGATCAAAGTTGATCGGACTGGAGGACCATGGGTTGAACTTTGGGGCGACTGGCTCCAACGCATATACGTCCCTGAGCGCACGCTTCCGCTCCCTCTTGGGGATGTGGGTTGCATATATCATGTTCACCGTCCGCACTTGTGGGGGGAACCTCTTCTGTTCTTCGGTGTTCGGCTGCCGGGGCTCTTCCTCGTCATTGCTATGTGGCCCCTTATCTTTGTTTTCGGCAATTAACTTGCCGCCTACTTGAATACCCAACAATCCCTATTGGTGTGGTTGGCTGGCTTGTCGGGGGTGCCGTGTATTTGACACGAGCGATCGAGTATGCGGTCCAAACTGGACGGGCCCGGAGTGCTTCTTTTAAATGGCTTTTTCCGCTGACCGGGTTTAGAGCCTTTGAATCCGGCATTGACTGTCGTGTCCTCGGTATTGTCGCTGTTAATGCGGCGCTTATGTTTGTTGCGACGTGACCTATTATTGCCGTCCTTGGTGTCCGAAGTACCATGGTTCTTTGATATGTTATTACTGCGAGCCAGCCAGCTGTCTTATCCCGCACAAAAGTGGGTCATGAGTGTCGTGAGGGCTGCCATAGATTTCGGCTTTTCCTGACCAAGGTGCCGGGCTAGCCACTCATCGCGGATGTTGTGTTTGAAAGCTGCTAGGGCCTCTGCATCCAGATAGTCGACGATTTGATTTTTCTTTGTTAGGAACCGAGTCCAGAATTGCCTGGCCGATTCTTCTAGCCGTTGAATTATGTGGCTCAAGTCATCGGCATCTGGTGGTCGCACACAGGTGCCCTGAAAGTTGTCGAGGAATGCGGCCTCCAGATCTTCCCAATAGCTAATGGACTCTGCCGGCAAGCTGTTAAGCCAATGCCGCTCTGGTCTTTTGAGCTTTAGTGGGAGGTATTTGATGGCGTGTAAGTCATCACTGTGGGCCATGTGGATGTGGAGGAGGAAATCCTCGATCCATACCGC
The DNA here is from genome assembly GCF_003073215.2 of Triticum urartu. Taxonomy (NCBI): domain Eukaryota; kingdom Viridiplantae; phylum Streptophyta; class Magnoliopsida; order Poales; family Poaceae; genus Triticum; species Triticum urartu. Next base: position 405,297,192 of record NC_053025.1, on the reverse strand, counting down.
AGGATCTGTTGTGTCGTCGTATGATTCAATATTTATGGGTTTGAAACCCTCTGGGATTTGATGGTCCATTACTTCGTCTGTGAAGCATAGGGGGTGTGCAGCGCCTCTGTATTGGGCTATATCGTGATGCAGCTTGAATGGGTCTTGCCCGCTGTGTTCGGCCCAGCCGGATATACTTGTACTATATCCGGCGTGACGTTTATCATCTCGCATAGTGGCGCGCCCTCGTGATCCGTAGATTGATCTTGCATGCTTTGCTTTGTTCTCCAATACGTCTCGCAGGTCTAGCGTATTTCCCCATGGCTTTTTATTTGAATGATGTCGGGGTGCGGGCTGAGTTTTTGGCTGGAATCCTCTCTATCGTGGCCACGAGGTGGCCGATCAACCGCGTCATACGCTTCTTCCTCCAGTCGGGGTAGCAACCTTCATTTTGGGTAACTCTTGGAGGGGCGTTCGAGTTTATATTCCTCGGCCGCGAGGACTTCGGTCCATCTGTCAGCTAGCAGATCTTGATTAGCTGGAAGCTGCTGCTGCTTTTTCTTAAGGCTATTTGCCGTGGCCATAAGCCAGCGCTTGAAGCGCTCTTGTTTGAGGGGATCCTCTGGCATGGCGAATTCGTCATTGCCGAGGCTTGCCTCGTCTTCGGAGGGGGCATGTAATTATCATACTCCGCCTCTCCATCTGCCGCTCTCCGCTCTCTCGGGAGGGCTTGCTCCTCCATCCTCCTGCTCTAAATCTTGCTGGAGGGGATTGTTGTTGTCTTCGGCACTATCCGGAGTGTTGTTATCTCCTGTGCCGGTATCACCACTTTTGCTTTGGCGGGACTTAGAGCGGTACCGCTGACGTCGGCTCTTGGGTTGCTTCTTGGAGGGGTCATCCTCCGCTGTCTCGTCGCCATTGCCTTCTTTGGGTGTGTCCACCATGTATATATCGTATGATGAGGTGGCTATCCAGTGCCCTATGGGAAGTGGTTCCTCTTCGTCTCCCGCATCGTCATCCATACCGTCGATGTCTTTGGAGTCGAAGTCGAGCATGTCGGTTAAGTCATCGACAGTGGCTACTAAGTGGGTGGTGGGTGGGCCGCAAATTTCTCCGTCATCCGCATCCCAATCCTGCCGGACATAGTTTGGCCAGGATCCTCCTGACAAGGAGAGAGAGCTTAATGAGTTCAGCATGTCGCCAAAGGGCGAGTGCTGAAAAATATCCGTGAAGGTAAATTCCATGATAGGCGCCCAATCGGATTCGCTAGGAACGAGCGTAGGCGGTTCGGAGTCCGTGGCTGGAGAAGGATCCGGCAGTCTGACAACACGGCTCTCGTGCAGGGTAAGGTCGATGTTCGGCTCGATCGCCGCTGAGGGTAAGGCCTCCGTGTTGGGGTCCATCCACCCGTCCATGGACGACACAACGGGCTCCGAATTGAGGGTCGGAGCGGCTGCCGGTGCGATCTCCTGAACACTGTTCGATGGTAGAGCTAAATCGTGCTCATCGTGACCGTGTGACGCACAAGGGAGGGGCTCGAATCCTTCGAAGATCAAGTCTCCGCGGATATCGGCCGCGTAGTTTAAGCTTCCAAACCTGACCTGGTGGCCAGGGGCGTAACTTTCGATGTGCTCCAGATGTCCAAGCGAATTGGCCCGCAGTGCAAAGCCGCCGAATACAAAAATCTATCCGGGGAGAAAAGTCTCACCCTGGACTGCATCGCTATTGATGATCGTAGGAGCCATCAATACTAACGGCGATGACATAGAGGAACTCTCAATGAAAGCACCAATGTCGGTGTCAAAACCAGCGGATCTCGGGTAGGGGGTCCCGAACTATGCGTCTAAGGCGGATGGTAACAGGAGGCAAGGAACACGATGTTTTACCCAGGTTCGGGCCCTCTTGATGGAGGTAAAACCCTACGTCCTGCTTGATTAATATTGATGATATGGGTAGTACAAGAGTAGATCTACCACGAGATCAGAGAGGCTAAACCCTAGAAGCTAGCCTATGGTATGATTGTATGTTGTCCTACGGACTAAAACCCTCTGGTTTATATAGACACCGGAGAGGGTTAGGGTTACACAAGGTCGGTTACAAAGGGGGAGATATCCATATCCGTACTACCTAGCTTGCCTTCCATGCCAAGTAGAGTCCCATCCGGACACGAGACGAAGTCTTCAATCTTGTATCTTCATAGTCTAACAGTACGGTGAAAGGATATAATCCGGCTGTCCGGAGACCCCCTAATCCAGGACTCCCTTAGTCGATATCGTCCAAACTGTGTGTGCATGCGGGGTATCCCTTGTTTGTTTGGCCTGAAAGGTTACTGAGAGCAGGCCAATCATTGATGGTCACGAACAGCATCGCCTTTAGGTCAAATTCTTCCCCCATGTGCTCATCCCACGCACGTACACCTGTTCCATTCCACAGTTGTAAGAGTTCTTCAACTAATGGCCTTAGGTACACATCAATGTCGTTGCTGGGTTGCTTAGGGCCTTGGATGAGCACTGGCATCATCTTGAACTTCCGCTTCATGCACAACCAAGGAGGAAGGTTATACAAACATAGAGTCATAGGCTAGGTGCTATGGTTGCTACTCTGCTCCCCAAAAGGATTAATGCCATCTGCGCTTAGACCAAACCATACGTTCCTTGCGTCATCTGCAAACTCCTTCTCGTACTTTCTTTCGATTTTTCTCCACTGCAACCCATCAGCGGGTACTCTCAACTTTCCGTCTTTCTTACGGTCTTCTCTGTGCCATCGCATCGCCTTGGCATGCTCTTTATTTTGGAACAAATGTTTCAACCGTGGTACTATAGGAGCATACCACATCACCTTGGCAGGAATCTTCTTCCTGGGGCGCTCGCCCTCGACATCATCAGGGTCATCGCGGCTGATCTTATAGCGCAATGCACCGCATACCGGGCAAGCATTCAAATCCTCGTACTCACCGCGGTAGAGGATGCAATCATTAGGGCATGCATGTATCTTCTGCACCTCTAACCCTAGAGGGCAGACAGCCTTCTTTGCTTCGTACGTACTCTCGGGCAATTCGTTGTCCTTTGGAAGCATATTCTTTATCATTACCAGCAACTTTCCAAATCCCTTGTCAGATACACCATTATCTACCTTCCATTATAGCAATTCCAGTGTGGTGCCCAGCTTTTTCTTGTCACCTACGCAATTCAGGTACAACAATTTTTTGTGATCCTCTAACATGCGCTGCAACTTCTTCTTCTCCAAATCACTTGCGCAGTTTCTCTTTGCATCGGCAATGGCCCGACCTAGATCATCAACGGGCTCATCCGATGCCTCTTCTTCAGCTTCTTCCCGCATTGCTGGCTCAGCTTCTTCCCGCATTACCGGCTCAGCTTCTTCATTGTCTTCCATCATAACCCCTCTTTATCCATGCTTGGTCCAAACATTATAGTGGGGCATGAAACCGGACTCAAACAGGTGGACGTGAATGGTTCTTGACGTAGAGTAATTGTGACCATTCTTACAGCCAGCACATGGACAAGGCATAAAACCATCCGCCCGCTTGTTTGCCTCAGCCGCAAGCAGAAAAGTATGCACGCCATTAATGAACTCGGGAGAGCATCGGTCATCGTACATCCATTGCCGGCTCATCTTCAATACACAGCACCGAAAACACCAAATTAATACAATACATAAAGTTCATACATAAATATCATACAACACTTAAATGCAACAAACAAATAACTCTCTAGCTAAAGAATTTAAATGCAACAACAAATGCGATCAAGATCGCAACTAAGGTAATAATTGATCCAACAGCATAATGATACCAAGCCTCACTATGAATGGCATATTTTCTAATCTTTCTAATCTTCAAGCGCATTTTCTCCATCTTAATCTTGTGACCATCGACGACATCGGCAACATGCAACTCCAATTCCATCTTCTCCCCCTCAATTCTTTTCAATTTTTCGTTCAAATCCCCGTTTTCTCTTTCAACTAAATTTAACCTCTCGACAATAGGGTCGGTTGGAATTTCCGGTTCAACTACCTCCTACATACAAATATCTATGTCAACTTGATGGGCATAATTTGTCATAAACACGAAATGCAATGAATAGTTTTAAAAGAGAATATACCACATCCGAATCATAACCCGGACGAGGGCTGACGGGGACGGATATCAAAACCATGGCACTATGTATAACAAACAACATATGGGTAAGATAATTATACGAGTAACTACATATATCCAAATCACACAAACATCAATTTTTTATATAAAACTTCATGAACAAGAGGCTCACCACAAGGTGGTGCCGGCGATGGGACGTTGCGGGCCATCGACGGTGGTTACGACAGAGATTTAGAAGGCACTAAGTAAACCACACCTACATATGCAAACTAAGTGTTATTTTTGACCTCAAATTGCATATAAATCAAATACTAGCACATATATATAATTCCTCCCAAATTGCTAAACTCAAAAATCAATCACTATATAAAGCATTGCACGAGCTAATCTAGCAATGAGAGATGAAAGGACAAAGTTGCTAACCTTTGTGATCATTTGAATGGATGGGGGCATTCAAATCTTGACAAATTTTGGGCAAAATGTGTGATGAGCTTGAGAGGAAGAGGGAAAAGAACAGAGAGGAGAGGGGAAAGGGGAAGAACAGAGCGAGCTCAGGTGGACAAAGGGTCTATGTAGGACGACCTTTAGTACCGGTTCATGATACGACCCGGTACTAAAGATGCTGGAGGGGCCCCGGACTGACAACATCCTTCCACCACTCACTTTAGTACAGGTACGTGGCACGGACCGGTGCTAGAGGTTCACCATGAACCGGTACTAATGATGTCCACCCGCCTAGCCGTTGGAACCGGCACTAATGGACACATTAGTGCCGGCTCAAATTCAAACCGGCACTAATGTGCTTCACATTTGACCCTTTTTCTACTAGTGTACTACGAGATTTAATCCGAATAAGCACAAAATAAATCATGAATTCTACCACGATTTTGAACAGGAAGGACAGAAACACATACGGTGCAACGGGAGCAGCACCGTTGGCGTTGAGGTTGTCGCCCATGTCCAAACACCACGTAGACACGGTCTTTGAGCACGGTTCGTAGTCGTTCCACGCTCGGGCATTGAAGTTTGTAACTATTTTAGATTAGAATATACTACTCCTCCGGTGCTAGTAGTAGAGCAGAGTCCTACTCTACTACTCTACTCAAGCAAGTTAGGGCATAGCATTGTAGGGAGTACCAGTACTGTGATCACTCAAGCAAGTTGTCTGGCATCGACATGACCCTACGCTGCTGGTATGTGTCTCGTAAGTCAAGCGGCGTGCTGTAGTCATCATCACCTGTCCACTTCCCGCAGCACATATTCGCTTCTCCATCTTTGTCCGCACATAATCTCGTCCAATCTTCCATCCCCGCTAAGGCGCCTCCCCCCCGTCCGAAACCCAAGCACTAACAATGGCAGAACCGAGCAGCGTCCGCTGAAAGAGTGGCTGGAATTCGCTCCCCACAGAGGTAATCAAGCTCATTGTTTCGCGTGTGGACAATCTCAGTACCATGCCGCTCGCCGCGTGCTCGTCGGGGCTGTACCGTTTACTCAAAGCCCTCAGGCCGGAGCTTTTTAAGCCAGCTCCTTGCTTGCTGATGCCGCCTGATCTTCAGAAACGGCGTGTCACGCAGCATAACGATCGTAGGGTGGCGAGCATCAACCCCCTTGACTGATCCGATCCCCGTCAGCCTCAACTACATTAACGGTATGTACTGGGTCGGATGAACACATCTGGATGGTGCTCGTCGACGGTCGCGGCAGCTGGATGCTCGTGGAGGTCTTCACACTCTCGGCCTGCTTACTGCTTCTGTTGCACCCCCAGCCCTGGTTGCTGCTGCTGCTGTTTTCAATGTACAATCAGTAGTATATTTCGTCTGTTGGTTGAATAAATGTGTTGTTAGAACGACAAACACAATGTTTTGGAAGTCGTTGCACGGTTCGATCCTTTAGTGCCCCGTACCGTACGTAGCGCATACTATTTTTCGTACGGAACACATTTTCCACTTGTTGATAACATGCAGCCCACTGATGAAGGCCCAATAGAGAAGCCCATAATTAACTGGAAGGGAGGCTCTCACATGAATCCGTCCCAGGTACATGCTCATGGTCCCCTAAACATAAATAAGTAAATAAATAAAAAGCTAAATGCTCATGCACCAGTTCTTTGGGAAAATAGGTAGCCCAGTATTTCTTTTTGAAGAATACCCAAGCTAGGCCTATTTGTTTTCTCCGAATTACTGGGCTGCAAATCTTTCAAGACGAGGAGGGATGCATTCCCTGGCTTAAGGTATGGTCAATGTCTGTTAAAAATAATATCAAAAGGGGTTGAAATTCCAAAAAATTATAGCAAATGGGATAAGTTTCTTTTTTGTTGTTCTTCACTGATATCTTAACGCGTATTTTCATTGATTTAACCATGACATAGTACTAATTTATTTTTAAATTTTGTTTTTTGTATGGCTATTAATTTTTGGAATTAGAATATTCGTTCCCCAGCAAATTTGCGAATTTTCAAAATTTCCCCACATATTAGTTTAATTTTTGACCCTTGTACTGACCAGAAAATGGCCAGCAATTCTAAAAATGGAAAACGGGCTGCAATAAATTCCATATGAATTAGAAAATGAGTAAAAATTATAAAAATAATAGCAAATGGGTTGTACACGCCACAGATTTCGAGGCTGACTTGTTTACGCTAGGCTTTGTCAGTGAACACACGATTCTAGCAGCAGTGACTCTGGATGTCCATCCAACGGCCGACGTGCTTCTTCAATCTCGGATCTTCCTGCTCTAGCCGCCTAAACTAGCGCCGGTGGGACTGCCTGCTCCCTCCTCTTTGGCCCGCTGTGATGCCGCGCAGGCTTCCCCGGCCCACCCAACTCCCTCCGCTGGCCTGGCGCACGCAATCAACTGCCTCCTATTACGCAAAAAATGATTCCTCCCACTGACATCTGGGGCACCGGTTGGGAGGCTACTTGTGGGCCTACTAAGTTGATGTGTATGCAGGGCTTGTCAACTTAGTCAACAAACGATTCTAGCAGCAGTAACCATTGGATTTGAATTGAACGGTCCTGCTGCTTCTTCAATCGCTACTCTTCTTGCACCAGCCGCCCAAACCAGCGTGGGGGAGACCGCCTGATCCTGCCTCCAGTGGCCGGCTGTGTTGCCATTGAGGCCTCAGCGCCCCCTACTACTCCCACCGCTAGCCAGGCCCTACGGCGACGACAGCCTCACACCGCAGCCGAACCTGTGAACCCTCGTACTCCTCTCCGCATGGGCATCCACTTCCGCGTCTTCCCCGGCTCCACGTCGTCCCCTTCCTAGGCCTCGCCATCGTCCACCGTCTTGGTGCTCTCGGCACGACGTGGTCAATGTGGTCAACGACATTCCATCGGAAGAGTACTGTACGTGGAGAGGCTGACAGCTGGGTCCACGGCCACAGCCCAGTTTTTTTGTGATTTGCCAAGTAAGTCGCTTTGTCAGGCCTGTTGGGCTGCAAATCTTTCAAGACGAGGAGAGCTTTCATTCGGCTGGCCGAGAAAATGGCCCATCAGTAATGAGAAATGGGCTGTACATTTTTAAAACACATCAAACCGGCAATTTGTTTCAAATATCTTTTTTTTCATTTCGAGATTTTAAATTACATTAATTTTTATGTGTGGAGAATTTGTTGGATTTTATATTGATATACATTTATTTTTAAAATCAGTTTGAATGTGAGTCGAAATTTCAGGATTAGAAACAGTTCGGACCGCACCGAAATATGCAAAATTTCGTATAATTTTTTAACCGTGGCCACAATATGGGCTGTAATGCTAACAAAAAGAATATGGGCTCCAAAAAAACCTTAATAATTAGCAAATGGGATGTAAATTATTTGAAATAATGGCAGATGGGCTGTATGCTGTTTTCCATAGATTTGAGGCTTTCCTAAAAAAAGGTTGACGCACAAGCAGTGACTGTTGGATGGCCATCCAACGGCCATCATGCTTCTTCAATCTCTGCTCTTCCTGCTCCAGCCGCTCAAACAAGCGCTGGCGGGACTGCCTGCTCCCTCCTCCTCGCGGCCGGCTCTGCTGCCGTGCAGGCCTCACTGCCCCATCGTACTCCCATCGCTGGCCTACACTACAAAAAAGATACACTTCTGTGATGATACCTGTTTCTCACAGTAGGTCGCATTTTTTGTCATGCATGTACATCCATGACAAATTTATGACAGAATCAAGATAGTCATACATGTGCTGTCGTAGAAGTGTTCCATGACATTACCAAAATTATGATCACGAAAGTGTCCATATCCATGACGATAAAACGCATGTCACAGAAGTGCTTTCGTCAAGGGTGACCGTCATGTGGCATCCACCGTAACAGAACGACGTTAGCTATTGGGTCGGGTTTTGGATCTAATAACCCGTTAACAGCCCCGACCAATGGGAAATTTCCACGTGTAAAATTCTTATTGGCTGGACGAAACACGTGTCAGCTCATAAGTGGGTCAGATAGGCGCCTATGATATGTCGACACGTGCCACGGCCCACCACTGGCCCATTTAGCTTACAAAGCCGGTCCGTTTGACTTGGTTAAAAGTTAACGGGCTGGCCCATGAAAAGCCTGTTAACGGTCTCTTCGCAAATAGCCCATTTTACAGCCCGTTAACTCACGGCCCGTTAGGCCCTAAAGGAAATCGGCCCAACAACGGCATGTAGGCCGTCGAATATAACACCAGCCCATTTCACTTTCGGCCCATGTATGGCCCACGACGTCTTTCGGCCCATATGAGGCCTTCGCATCTTTTGGCCCTTTACAGGCCCACGGTGACTCTAGCACATAATGAACAGTGATTTGCTTTATACCCGTTAACGGCCCTTGATTTATAAGGGCCGTTTCCAGCTCGTGTTAGCTTTCGGCCTATTGACGGCCCATATGTTCTTAGGCTCCTTTTCGGCCCTCGATTACTTCCGGCCCGTTACTGGCCTGTTCCCCTAATGGGCCAAATTCGGCCCATGGGAAGGGTGGGCCCGTTACTGGCTTGTTCCCCTAATGGGCCAAATTCGGCCCATGGCAAGAGTCGGCTCGTTACTGGCCTGTTACCCTAATGGGCCAAATTCGGCCCATGGCAAGAGTCGGCCCGTTTCTGGCCTGTTAACCCGTTGCGCCGTTTCCAGCCTGTCCTATATTCTGGCCCATTAATGACCAGTTATGCCTGTGACAGAATTAAGCCTTTGCTGTCCTACGGCCTGTTAACATCCTGTTACCGTGCTGGGCCGATACCAATTACGCGCGATTACGGCCCATGCAGACCCATTTATCCGACGGCCCGAGGCCCACCGATTACAGGCCCATTTATTGACGGCCCGTAGGAGACCCATGGATCCTATGGCCTGTATATGGCCCATGGTAGTTGCGGCCACTAGCAAACCAGGGAAAAAGAAGACTAGGAAATAAATAAGTCCAAAACTAACGCTTGGCTATTAAGGCGATTGCACAGATTACATCCACTCGGCATCAAAGATCGCCACGAGTGCAAATATAGGGAACACCTTACACTATACAAAAATGGCTTGCTATTTTCTTCAGCCTGTGGCTGCACGTTAAGAATAAATTTCGTATCGCACCAAAACAAATTACAACTATATAACAAAAGGAAGGTTGGCATAAAACTTAACAGTCTAGTAGATAAATGCACCACCATAAGTTCAGAAGCTCAGTTCATTTGACCTGACTGTTACGTTTTCATGCTATATTGTCTGATGGAGCACCATAACCCTCGCCTTCATTTCCCTTAGGCTCCTGAACAACATAGCAAATGTCTGATAGTGTGGTTTCAAAACCATGCATATCTTGACGACATTGAGCAATGTTTCTCCTTGTTTCACAAAGGGTCTCTGTTAGGGAATGGACTTGTGTCTGGAGCGCAGATACAACATTGCTTTGAGCTTGCATATCTTGATCATGAGGTAGTTTGGACGATATTGCCTTAACAACCAACCCAGTATTACGCAGGAACGTGCTTTGGCACTGTTAGTGGATAGGTACTGACCCACTGCAGCAAGAGCTGACATTGGGGTTATAGTTGCCTCGCCACCTTCAGAAGGTGGCGGTTCCACCATTTTTTCCATAGCTCACTAAAAAGTTGAGGTTTTACATTAGTAGTATCAGAACAGAAGATATTAAGGAGGCAGCAAAACCAAACAAAATAGCTTTGGTCTATATACAGAACTTATTCTAGCGAACCCATGTAAAATATTAGTTGTATTTTATTGCAAAGTACATAATAAAACCGGGTTCCAAACATATGACCATGTACCATCGCTAATGTATTGTCTATTTCTTCACATTGTATTGAGGTCTAAGGATAAAGAGACGAAGTTTATAATACGGTAAGCATAGTATGACATCATTCATATCAGCAAACAACTGAGAACAGACAAACGTGCAATTGTAACGTTGTGTGGGCAAGTCCAGCACGGAACTAGATTACGGGTCAAGATCAAAGGAACATCAGTCCTCTCTTTTAAACCTTGTAAGGTGCAATGATACGCTAAGACAATTGTGTATAAAATTGAAAAGAGTAATAGACATTGGCTGCAAACCATGCAGTTCAAGGCACAAGTCAGAGTAAGTAGTAGTTAAAAGGCATGAGGATTAAGGACTTACAACAACGGCTTTGACTGGTGTAGTCATGCCCTTCTTCTTGCTGGTGTGATAGTCCTTGAAGATTTCCACAACATTTGGTTCAGGTACTTTTTGGTCCTTGCGGGCTTTCCTCTGCATTTCGAACAAGTCAATAGATCTGATAATATGGTATAGCAAAACGAGTGAAACAACAGCTAATTACAAGAGCCTCGCAGTGTGCAATATAGCTACGAGATCCTGTCATCTGTTGGAATTTCACTTTCATACGGTCAGCCTTGTTCTTTGAACAGTCCACCTACAAGAAGATAGATTTGTGTGGCACATGCGTAAATAGGACTTCAACATGTGATCTGATCACATATATATAATGTACCTGATACTTCGGATTAGACCAGTGTTTAACAAGGCCCCTCCAGTCTTCATCCAATATATTTTCCACTGGAGATGTTTGGGAAAGTTCACTGTTAGCCTTACCTTCAAAGTGAGTTTTCCTTAAGTTATACCGATACTGTCGCGGAGCAGACTTGAAAACATGGGTGCAAGCTTGTCTGGTTGCATCATCTTGGCTATCCAACTTGAACCTCATCTGTTGAAAATTATGGGAGTCTCATTATTAGCAACCTAGAAAGTATGGGACAGACCAAGACGATATTACTAGTTTCCATACATAACCATACTTACAGATAAATGGTCGAGGAAGGTGTTGAACTGGGTTTCGTCTTTGTCATTCCTATACTGAATCCATGTTAGGAGGATACGTACATGACACCTAACGGCAACCGCTGCCTCTGATACTAACTTGGCTGACTCTGTAGCATCACGTGGCCTTTTTAAACCTGCCTCAAAACGGATCTCCATTCTTCCTCCTCTAGATTTAGTTAACCTATCGAGCATTATCCCTGATGTTTGTTTCCTCTTGCGCCTAGGTGCCAGTCCAACAACGAACATAGGAAGTGTTAGTGTACATCAAATTGTGAGACTACATATAAAGAAGCATGCAACTGTAACTTGACTCCAGCAACTACCTTCTTGCTGTTGAAGCTCACAAGGTTCATCTGATATTGCCAACTCGTCTTGTGTCAAGAGTGCTTGGGAAGTAGTGCCAGGTGGCAAGGGAGCTTGGGAACGTGCTGCTAGCTCAGTTGACGCACGAGTAAGTCGTGCAGCTGGTAGTACTGTGGTAGGTGTTGCAAGAACTAGGGCTGTCTCTGCTTGTTTTCTGGCAGCTATTTGTTTCTGTTTGGCTTTTTTTGCAACTCGTGTAGCATGGGATGCCGTGTTTGTTGAATTTTCCGCTGGACTTTGACCTTCTATTGCACCATCAGTACCAGCAAGAATCTGCAGGATTCATCCGCTTCTCATTCCCTGCCATTCTGTGTTTCTTCCTCTTTCTCTGTGCCATGTTAAGTCAAGCCGACAAGAAAAACGAATAACAATTTAGTTCTTCAGAACAAATTGATGCGTGATGCAGACGAACTGAACTTTGATGTTAGACAACCACATGATAGGAGGATGTAATATGTATGAAAAACAGGACGGAAGAGATAACCAGAACTATGATGTGTAAACTAAGAAGAAGACATTTCACCAAATTAGAAGCAATGCAATGGAAGGTAGACACCATATGAAAGATGCTACAAATATCGCTCTGCCAAGTTAACAGTGTCTCATCATAAATGGCGTTTAAACAAATGTGAAGCAGTACAAGAAATAAATCATATGCAAGATGCAAACAACATCACACTACCATGTTAGAGGTCTCTCGTCATTAGTGCCATTGCATATTCACAGCTTATGATGTGTAAACTAAGGAGAAGGCATTTCAACAAATTAGAAGCAATGAAAGCTAGACACCATATGAAAGATGCAACGAATATCACTCTACCAAGTTAAAATTGTCTCGTCATAAGTGCCATTTCAACAAATTAGTAATACAAGCTAGAAAAGAATGTGAGATGTAACCTATATCACACTCCGAAGTCAAACGTGTCTTATGATAAGTGATTGTTGCAGGTTACACAACAGTAGTAATTTGATGTAAGAACATGGTGTGATAGACAGATATTGTATGTTCTAGAAACAGGAACATGTCTTATTCAAGTATAATGTGTAAAGTAAGCAGATGGAATTCAACAAAATTAGAAGCAATACAAGCTAGACATCACACATAACATGCAACCACATATAACAGTGCCAAGTTAGAGGGAGCACCGGTGATGCTGCACTAGGGGAGACGTGCTCATCATAAACACAGCTTTGTTGAGTGTCTATGCATGTGTTGTCTTGGAAATCATCTTGGGGGTGTGGAGGAGTAGAAACTGTAGAGGCCCTCCGTTCGGAAGGAGCACCTTTATCCGCTGCCTTGCTAACTTCCTTCCGCTTTATTGATTTTGAATTGTCAAGTAAAACCGACAAGAAAAAGCAATAAAATTCTCTCTTCAGAACTCATTCATGCATGATACTGACAATCACTACTTTGATGTAAGGCAAACACATGATACCAGGATGGAATATGTACGAAAAACAGGACGGACATGGCATGTTCACAACTATTTGTGTAAACTAAGCAGAAACCATTCTAGAAAATAAGAAGCAATGCAAGCTAGACACCACATGAAAGATGCAACCAATATGACTCTGCCAAGTTAAAAGCGTCCCATCATAAATGGAATTTCAACAAATTAGCAGCAGCGCATGCTATAAATCATATGAAAGATGCAACTAATATCGCACTACATATACTAAAGGTGTCTCATCATGTTGATTGATGCGGGATACAAAAAAAACAATAGTTTTATGTAAGGACATGCTTAATAGATAGATGTACTATGTACTAAATACAGGAAGGCATGTCACATTAACAGGTATAATGTATAAGCTACGCAGACTAGCACATGTAGTTTAACCAGATTGGAAGAATTACAATCTAGACACCATATGCAACATGCAACCACATATCACGCTGCCAAGTTAGAGCAAGCACCTGCGATGCTAGTGTAGGGGAAATGTTGTAATCAACTACAAAGCTACGTTCACTATCTTCATCTAGCATTTCTGTTTCTTGAGAATCATGTCGGGAGGCTGACGCTGCATTCTTTAAATGAGGAGTAGTCCCCTTGCATGCCTGGCTCGTCATAAGTGATTGATGAGGGATACACAAGAACATTACTTTGATGTAAGAACATGGTTAATACACAGATGTACTAGTATGTACCAAAAACAGAAAGGCATGTCATATTCAAAGGTATAATGTGTAAGCTAAGTAGATGCAATTTAACCAAATTGGAAGCAATACAAGCTAGACATCCGGCTGGAGTGGTGAGCATGATTATCTAGGACCTGAGAGCCTGGTGGGAGGCGGGTTGCTTCGCCACCATCGCAGCTTTTTAGTTGGCTTCCAGGTGATGCCTATCTTTGTTGGGCTTGTCACTAGCTCGGCCAGTGCCCTGACTAGCTATTTGTCTTCTGGTGCTCACGGGATGGTGGTTCATGTAAAAAATATCTTTCCTTATCTTACCGACTTCGGCCTTTCGAATACAAGCTAGACACCATATGGAACATGCAACCACATATGACACCGCGAAGTTAAAGCAAGCACCTGGGATGGTGGTTCATTGCGAGCGAGGTCATCAACTCCAGAGCTACGTTTACCGTCTCCATCTGCTGACACTGCACCCTTTATAGCGCTGTAACGTGTCTTGCCTACCCGCATACGAAGCTGGAGCGACTTCTCTCTTTTCTTTTTGGCTTCTCTCATGGCAGCAGAGTCTGAAATACCCTTGCATAAAAACACAATAGTGAGAGTAAGGGTGAAGTGTGTGCAGAACTAGTGCACTGTAAAAGTAGCAGATAGCAGGTGGCTGAAAAATAAATGACAGGAGACATATGATAGCTCTACAACATTGCATGGCAAACAAAATTAGATTCTACTCCTATGATTTTGTAATATATGAGCACAGGAAATGCAGGTACTCCTCCAGCACACCACCACATGTGGTCATATCTAAGATAACAGTCGACTGAAAATAAATAGGTCAGTCGATTTTTTTAATGAACCGTCCGATCTATAAGGAACGGGCAGATGGCCTTCGTCTACCTCCCGCCAGTCACTGTTGACGATCTTTCTCGAACCGCCAGCGACCACCGGCCCAGAACCCTGCCTCCGCCGGCCCACCCTCCCATCGACCTCACACCACCGCCATGCTTGGCAGCGCCCCCAGGCCATCCCTTTAATCCTAGCCGACCTCCAGATCGGGCGCCAGTAGCTCTAGGCCGCACATGCCCCTAAGACAAACACCAAGGCACTGCTTCCCCCACGTAATAGGAGTACTAGCGCCTGTTACGCCGGGGAATGCTTCCGTTAATTGTGAATCAACTGGCCAGAAATTGAAATTTAGGGGGGCGACGGACCTCTAGCTAAGGTGAAATAGTATATGAGGAGAAACCTTGTGCATCGCAAGTTACCAGGAACATCTAGTATCAAGAAGAAGCGGTCAACTAGTGTCTTCTGTGGGATGAATACCGTGCAAGCAGAGACGTGAGATTTGCACGAATAAGGGAAGAGGAGTACCTTTTTCGGTTGCCGGTGTGGTCACCTCCACATGTCGCGCCAATCTTCTTCTTTTTACCGGGGAAACCGATGTTCTGGAGGGTGCAGGCTTGGACGAACCCATGGCCAAATTGTTGACTGTGTTGTCATGGCCGTATGTCAGCGGAGGGGAAGCAGATCCGAGGCGATGAAGGATGACGTAGCAGGAACAGCTTTCCGGGGTGCTGTTTGGATCGCTCACTCTTTCAGTAGAGTTAATTTGCGTGTGTGTGTACGGCAATTCTAGTTCACTTAAGCATACTAGCTCATCTAAGTATGCTTACGTGAGACGCTATAAGAATCAAGTAATACACTCGTTTCCAGATGTGGACCACACGGCAGTCTACCGACGCATTTGCTGATGGTGTGTACGGAAAGCTGAGAATTCATGTGTGATGCCCAAAGTATCAAGATATGTATCAAGGCCAGTGTTCTTGAATTCAGTGCCATTGTCACTTCTGATGTGCTTTATCTTGGCGTCATAGTTGTTCATTGCTCGATTGGCGAAGCGTCTGAAGACATCCTACACTTCAGTCTTGTAGAGGATTATGTGCACCCAAGTATATCTAGAATAATCATCAACAATGACAAAGCCATAGAGACAAGCAGTAGTAGTAAGAGTTGAGTAATGAGTAGGACCGAAAAGATCCATGTGGAGCAGTTCGAAGGGTCGAGTAGTTGTCATGTTTGTCTTCGAGGGATGTTTGGCCCTCGTCATCTTTCCTGCTTCACAGGCACCGCATAAGTGATCTTTCTTGAACTTGACACCCTCGATGCCTATGACATGCTTCTTCTTTGCAAGGGTGTGGAGGTTCCTCATGCCAGCATGCCCTAGCCTCCGATGCCAGAGCCAGCATTCCGAAGCTTTTGCTAGAAGACATACGGCAAGCTGTGGTCCTGCTGAGAAATCTACCACGTACAAATCATCGTTCCGATACCCTTCAAACACTAGAGACTTGTCAGATTCCATTAGAACAAGGCAACAATATTTTCCAAACATTACGATCATGTTCAAATCGCATGACTTTATCCATGTGTTCCATGACTTGTCAGATTCCATTAGACATTAAGTTGAAGCCAAGGGATTCAACAAGCATGACTTTATCCATGTGTTGATCCTTTGAGATTGCAACTCTACCTAGACCCAATACCTTACTTTTACCAGTGTCAGCAAATGTGATGTGACTCTTGTCGGATGGACGTAAGGTTGAGTCCATAAGAAGGCTTCTTTTGCCAGTCATGTGATTGGTACACCCACTATCAATAATCCATTCTGAAGACGCTGGTGTCGTACCCTACAGTGCAGTTAGGGGGATAGGCTTCACGAAGAGAATTGTGAAGCAAAAACATTTGACGAACCAGTGGGTTATGAAAGCTTAGATCCAGATTAGGACTGATAGGGAGAGTAGCAAGCGATTCAGGAACGAAGTACATAGTAAGACCATTCGGGCATTTGATCTTGCGCCCTACAAGATGTTTAAGGTCCCCAGCAATAGCGTCAGACGATTTTGGTTTTCTGCTGGAGACCTTTCCCTGCAAAAGAGAGTTAAGCTTTCTTAGCCACCCACATCTTCTAGGGTGGCTTAGAAGCAATAAGTCTAAGTGCATCATCTGAGAACTTTGGCTTTGGAGCCCTAGCAAACAGTCTTGCAGGTGGACAATAGTACTCATTAGAATAAGCAGAATAGTTCTTGGTCTTATGAACTTGGCGGTTTGATGAACCGCGCTCATATTCATAGGCCTGAGTATGGTTTCCCTGCAAAACATTTGCGTTAGTGCGACTCAGGTGAGTGCTCTGTCTGTATGAAGCCTTTGGACCATATGAAGCCTGTGTTCTGGGGTTTGTCTTCTTCACCTGTGGTGTCATGATGACATTCACAGGAAGATTCTCTAGACACTTTTTCGGTACCCAGATCTTCTTCATAGGCGGCCCATTCCTGCAGTTAGTACCAATATACCTGGCAAACAATTCACCATTCTGATTCTTAAACAGTTTATAGTTTGCATCAAAGGATTCATCAATGACAATGGGGTTAGCACAAGTGAAGCCAGATAGATTGGATGGATCTGCTGAAGGTTCCTTTGCAGCAACCCATGTGGTTTTGGGGTACTCCTCAGGTTTCCAGTAAGAGCCATCAGCATTCATTTTCCTTACGAACCCAACACCCTCTTTCCTAGGGTTTCGGTTCAGGATCTGCCTTTTGAGGACACCACATAGTGTCTGATGCCCTTTAAGACTTTTGTACATCCCTGTTTCAAGCAATGTCTTCGACCTAGTATTCTCAGCAGCAATAGCAGCGGTATCCTCAGCAGAGGGGTTAGTTCCCACATCAACAGTTGAAGATATTGCAACAGTAGCAGCAGTAGAACATTCAGCAACAGAAGTAGCATTATCACGCTCATGCATTTAAGACATGGTGGTTCAAATCCTTCCTGAGCGGAACTGATCTGTTCGGCGCGAAGTGACTCGTTTTCCTTTTGAAGATCTTCATGAGCCGCTCTCAATTTCTCAAGATCTTGCTTCCTTTGAAGATAATCATAGGAAAGCTTTTCATGAGTTGTTGAGAGAGTATCATGACGATCTTCAAGTTCCTGATACTTAACATGAAGATTTTTTATGTCTTCAATTAAGGATTCAGATCGAGTCATTTCAGCACCCAACAGATCATCGCTTCTGTCTAACAGTTTTTGAATATGTTCCATGGCTTTCTGTTGTTTAGTTGCAATTTTAGCAAGTGTTTTGTAACTGGGTTTTGAATCACAATCAGAGTCATCATCACTAGATGTTTGATAGTGAGTAGTGCGTTTGTTTACCTTGGCACCGCGTGCCATGAAGCAGTAGGTAGGAGTGGAGTAGTCCTTGTCATTTGCATAGGTGTTGGTGATGAGGTCATTGTCTTCAGTGTTGAAGATGGACTTGGCGACGTATGCTGTAGCCAGACTTGCAATGCCAGAATCAGACTCCTCCTCAGACTCCACCTCTGCCTCCTCAGAAGCGGACTCCTCCTCTGAATCCATTTCCTTGCCAACAAACGCACGTGCCTTGCCAGATGAGCTCTTCTTGTGTGATGAAGACTTTGAGGAAGACTTGGAAGAAGACTTTGTGTATTTCTTCTTCTTGTTGTTGTCAGAGTCATATTCCTTTCTCTTCTTCTTCTTTTTCTTCTCATTGTCCCACTGCGGACACTTAGAGATGAAGTGTCCAGTTTTCTTGCACTTGTGGCATGTTTTCTTCTTGTAGTCATGAGTAGAAGCTTCATCATTCCTTGAGCTTGATCGTGAAGACTTTCTGAAGCCTTTCTTCTTGGTGAATTTTTGGAACTTCTATACCATGCAGCGGAATGTAGACTACACTAGGCAAACCATAGTCAAGTATTCAATGAGGTGAAAGCACAATGACTAATAGCAGCTAGGTAGTAAGGATCAGGTAGGAAGATATTATGAAGCCGATCAAAACAAGCAGTCACTCAGTGAAGACAGAAGATAGTGCAATCATACAATGACTTCACAAGGACCAACAGTAAGTAAAGGGAAGGGAAGGATGAAACCAGTGACTCGTTGAAGACAATGATTTGTTGGACCAGTTCCAGTTGCTGTGACAACTGTACGTCTGGTTAGGGCGGCTAGGTATTTAAACCTGAGGACACACAGTCCCGGACACCCAGTCCTGAACACGCAGCTCAGGACACCCAGTCCTCACCGTATTCCCCTTGAGCTAAGGTCACACAGACCTCGCCCAATCACTCTGGTAAGTCTTCAAGGTAGACTCCCAAACCTTCACAGACTTCGTTCACCGGCAATCCACAATGTCTCTTGGATGCTCAGAACGCGACGCCTAACCGGCTGGAGGATTCACAGTCCTCAAGTGTAATAAGTCTTCAGATCACACAGACAAGAAGACTTAAGTGATGCCTAACACTCTTTGGCTCTGGGTGGTTAGGGCTTTATCCTCGCAAGGAATTCTCTCTCAAAGGCTTCGAGGTGGGTTGCTCTCAAACGACAAAAGCCGTACTCTAACTCTGAGCAGCCAACCGTTTATGGTTGTAGGGGGTGGGCTATTTATAGCCACTAGGCAACCCGACCTGATTTGTCCGAAATGACCCTGGGTCACTAAGGAACTGACACGTGTTCCAACGGTCAGATTTCAAACTCACACGGCAACTTTACTTGGGCTACAAGCAAAGCTGACTTGTCCGACTCTGGACAAGATTCGCTCTCATAGTCTTCACTCGAAGACATAGGTTTTGGTTAAGCATCACTTCAGTCATTCTGACTGGTTCTCTTGGACCCCACTTAACAGTACGGTGGTTCCTATGACTCAACAGAGAAGAAAAAGAACTACGAAAGATCTAAGTCTTCGAGCTCCATAGGCTTCATGCGATGTCTTCTCTTGTCATAGTCTTCAATGAGAATATCTTCATAAACCACCTTTGACATCAATGTCTTCATACATTTTTAGGGGTCATCTCTGGTAGGAAAACCGAATCAATGAGGGACTTCTACCTGTGTTATCCTGCAATTCTCACAAACACATTAGTCCCTCAACTAGGTTTGTCGTCAATACTCCAAAACCAACTAGGGGTGGCACTAGATGCACTTACAATCTCCCCCTTTTTGGTGATTGATGACAAACTAGTTGAAGTTTTCAACGAGGAATATAATTATGTGAAATTATAAAGGATAAGGAATTGTCTTCATAAGCTGTAACATCCCAAATTTTCAATTTGGAATGTTATACATTAGATCATCATGCATATCATATTTTATTTTTGCATTTTGGTTGATCCTAGAAATTCTACGCAACTCAATGACCCACGGAGAGAGTTGGGGATTTCGTTATTTTCATATTTGAGTTCTCTCAAATTTTGAGAATAGGATCATTTGATTTTATTTATTTTATCATCAATTATTTCTATTACAAAAATATGAGAGAGGGAATAAAATGACTTTCCCAAAATAAAGAAATATTGAGGATTTAATAATAAAATCAAATAAGATTTTATTTCGGAGTTTTTCGGTGTTTTATTTGAATTTAGGAAAAAAGTGCGTTTTTCAAAATTGCATTTAGGGCCCACAATAAATGTTCACCTTGTGGCGGCTTATGATTTAATAGCAAGCCGTGCAGAATGCGTTATTTGGAATTTTTGCGAGTCGTACGGTATTTATGTTTTATCATGCATGGGAGATCTTGGATTCGCATATATTTTCCTTTAGCTGGACGCGATGACAATATACCTAAAAAACGAACCTGTGAGACGCCATTCATACTCGGACTGCCTACCGTTTTAGCTCTTACGAGCGGTAGACTCCTACCACGTGTTGGGGGGAGGGCAGCCTTATTTGAGGCGCGCGCCCGCTGAGGTCGCCCACAGTCCCATCGGCACCCACGCGGCGCGATCCCGGGGGGGGGGTGCGCGCCGCCGGAGCGCGGCCGCGACGACTCCTCCGCTCGGTCGCCGGTCTCACGCCCGAGAGGTTCGTCGCGCCCGTTTTTCGCCGAAAGAGAAAAAAAAAGAAAAAGAAAAAAATCGGCGTTCGTCGTTTTTCTTTTTCTCGGATTAAATCCGCGATTTTTCTGATCGCGATTCCTGATCCGATTTTCGTTTTAGTTTAACTTTTCGCTCGTTTATCGGAATCAGGCGATTCAAGCGCCTAGAGTTTCGTCTCGAAACCCTTTATCCGTTTAACCAACTTAAACAAGTTTTTGTTACTGTAAAATTTGCCCTAGATCCAGA
>NC_053025.1:405263335-405275194 GCF_003073215.2 Triticum urartu | reverse complement strand
CACCCAGTTACGTTGTGACGTTTAACACACCCAAAGCACTCCTACGGTATCCGGGAGTTGTACGATCTCATGGTCTAAGGAAAAGATACTTTGACATTGGAAAACTCTAGCAAACGAACTATACGATCTTGTGCTATGTTTAGGTTTGGGTCTTGTCCATCACATCATTCTCCTAATGATGTGATCTCGTTATCAATGACATCCAATGTCCATAGTCAGGAAACCATGACTATCTGTTGATCAACGAGCTAGTCAACTAGAGGCTCACTAGGAACATGTTGGTGTCTGTTATTCACACATGTATTACGATTTCCGGATAACACAATTATAGCATGAATAAAGACAATTATCATGAACAAGGAAATATAATAATAATGCTTTTATTATTGCCTCTAGGGCATATTTCCAACACTTGGGTGGCTAAGTCCTGAGCGGAAGAACTGCTCGGACCACCGGTGGTACTGGTCATCGTGGAACGATCGGACCAACCGGGCCACTACCGCCCAAGAACCGCATCAAACCAGAAGAGAGAGCGGTACTGGAGCGGTGCATGGACGGAACCACCGCCCCAGCTGTTGCAGAGCATGGTGGCGGTACCACCACCGGAGGCAGCGGTACAACTGCTCGAGCACAGCTGGTGAGCGATAAGACCCAGCGGTACAACCGCTCCAGAGAGCGGTACAACCGCTGGGCAGAAACAGTGAGCAGAAAAGAAAAGAGGGGAAGAGGCAAGGAAAACTCTCTATCTCACACACACCTGAGGAAGGCAAAGAGAGGGTGAGAAAAGTGTACGTGAACTGATTCCCCCAGAGCTTCCTAATGAGGATTCCCTCTTGATAGTACGGGTACTCTACGACCAAAGAAAATAAAACCGTAGAGGACACGTCTTCGATCTTTTCCTTCGAGAGGTAATAGCAATCCGATGTAAGCCTAAGCATCGAGAACCTGAAACATAAAGCACACGTTTAGACCACCAAGGGTTGTCATCATCATCCAAAACATAAAGTTGGGAAATGCCCTTTCAATCTCCCCCTTTTTGGTGGATGATGACAATAACACGATTTGCAAGAGATAAGTCAATGAAATCTAGACGGAACTCCCCCTGAATGTGTGCCCCAACAAGTACTAGCTGTTAGAAAGCATGAGCACACTTTCAGGACTAGACTCCCCCTAGATTTTATAGACTCATCACTCTGAGCTCAAAAGGATAGACAATATAATACTTGGAGGCAATAATAATGATAAATACCTACGAACAGAAAGGTAAACGGAGTAGCAAGTCTCACACACAGCACGGAACGAACCAAGTCCACAAACAAACACAAAACACGAGAACAAGAGAAAACAACCCAAGCAAATCCCCGAGACCTATAGAACCCTCTCCCCCTTTGGCATCAAGACACCAAAAAGGAAAAGAGCGAAGCTAGCAACCCAAAGCTCGGGCGTCCTCCTCTGACTCCTCAGTCGCATCTGGATCTTCATCATCAGAGTCGTCATCGTCGTCATGATCAGATTCTTCCATGGCATTGTCCGCTTCTGCAAACGAGGATGATGGCTGGGGAGGGGCTTCATCATCAGTCCAGGTGCTATGGGTAGAGATCCAACGCTCCTCTGGGGTGATGCTCATCAGTCATTTGGCGACGCCATGCAAGCTTCTCATTGACATATGCCTCATACATCTTCTTCTGGATGTCAGCCTGGAGACAAAAGGTCTTCTTCACTTTGGCAGTAAGTTTGGCCACCCACGAAGGCTTGGCCCCTGGCTCCAGCTCAAAGTGCTCATCGTTAGAAGTAGCATAGACATCTTCAGGAGCATGTTTAGGGAAGCGAGGCTCGGCATGCTTCTTCTTCTTAAGGAGCTTGACCTCATGAACAGTGAGGTTGTCTGGAGAAGTGAGGAGCTCTCCAAGACGACGAACAGCCCACACAGAGTTCACAAAGCACATGACAAACAGAGCGTAGATTGGGACTTTACGGTAGATGACCATGTTGTACATCTCATGCCACAGCCAATTGGATACATCAAACGTTGCCCCTGTCCCCACCATGGTCTTCATAGCAACCATCAAATCAACTAGATAGCCATGAATCTCATCTTGATTGCCCACCTTGGGCAAGAGCACATTGCGGAACACTCGGTGCATGATGTCATAGACCTTCTCCAAATCCTTGGATTCTCCAATAATCCCACGGCCCCTAATGTACAGAGGGGCAAGCTTCTCCTTAGGCATGGACTCAGGAAAATCATGAGGGCAAATGCCACCCCTTCCTTGCAGACCGGTATCCTCGTACCCAATAGCATTGCAGAAAGCCCTCCAGGGAACGTGAAACAATTCATCGCGACACATGAAGGTGAGAGTGCGCGCATCATCTTCTCCAAAATGAACCGTGGCATAGAACTGATGGATAAGTTGAACATCAAAGTCACAGTTGACTGACATGATCTTGACAAGATCAAACTCCTCGCACAGAGCTAGTGCCTCACCAAAATACTCCATGTTGTTTCTCCAATGATCAAAATCAATTGTCCACTGCTTGGCATATCTGTTCTTGTTGTGCTCAAAGAGTTCATGAACAATCCGCACTTGCATCTCATTCCGGAACTGAACAGTGGTCCAACGGGGAGCAATGGGAACCTCATACGGATTCTTTGAGTGGTAGGCTTCCCAATCCTTGGCTTTCCAACGATGCAACGGCATGACAACACGTTGCTTAGCAGCTGCAGACTTTTCACGGCGAGTGGGCTTGGTGGGAATCACAACTTCTTCATAATCTGACACAACAAGTCACA
Source organism: Triticum urartu (assembly GCF_003073215.2). Lineage (NCBI taxonomy): Eukaryota > Viridiplantae > Streptophyta > Magnoliopsida > Poales > Poaceae > Triticum > Triticum urartu. Next base: position 405,272,403 of record NC_053025.1, on the reverse strand, counting down.
AGGTCCTTCGTGCCCTCTTCTTGGTCTTGGGAGGAGCAGAGCGAGAACTAGAGCCACTTGAACACACACACAAAAACCCAACAAGGATGAGAGGATTGCACCCACTAGGAGAAAAGGAACAAGTTGCAACAACAGAGAAGATAGAACAGTGCTTAGTGGTTGATATACTCCGGTTGTACCGGATCTTCCGCCGGTAGCATCGCTCCAGCGGTTGTACCGCCCGTAGGGGCGGTAGTACCGCTCCAGCGGTTGTACCGCCCGTAGGGGCGGTAGAACCGCTGACAGTGGCACTACCAGGGAAGATAGATCTAACCGAGTCATACGAATCACACAAGTAATATTCCGAATTCTAAGTGCTGCAAACAAGACAGGAGGCTAACAAAGAACTCTTCTAAGCCATAGAACGAACACTAAACGCGGAAAGATGGGTAAAGCCCTAGGCAAGGAATAACCCTAAACAAACATCTAGAGGCAAAGAACACGAGGCATTACCACCATCCATGGGAAGAGATCGGAAGGCCTCCACGGAGAGAATCCACGGAGAGCCAAGGATCCGAAGCGCGAGACGCACTCCGGGGCAGGGGTAGAGATGGCCGGCGGCTAGGCCAAGAAAAAGAGGAACGAGGACGAAGGGAAAAAGACAGCCCTTCAGCCCCGTCGAGTATATATAGGCCCGTACGCACGCCTCGGTAGAACCGCTTAGGGGAGCGGTTGTACCGCTCATCTGGTACAGACCGGTGGATGGAGGCGGTACTTCCGGTGCCTGGAAGGCAGCGGTAGTACCACACGGCAACAACCGGTAGAACCGGATGTGGGTTACCGTGGGATTGTGCGGTGGAACCGCCCAGGCACCGAACGGAAACCCTTGGGACAGCACAACTCGGTACCAGCAGTAGAATCGCTCGTGGTGCCGGTTGTACCGCCCGACCACCTAAGCCCAAGCCAAGATCAAATGAGTGCAATCCGAAGGGAGGAAGAAGGGGCACAAAAACAGGAGAGAAACAACACCCTAGGAGAACCTAACACAAAGAGCAAAGAGAGAAAGAGAGAAAGAGAGAAAACAACACGAGGGCAGCAAGGCTAACTCCAACTCCCCGAAGAGAGGACGGTGGCCGAGGCCACCTATGTTTGAGTCAATTGGTATGGCACCGCGAAGAATTATCCTTGGGTCCATGACCAAAACTCGTCTTTGAAGCACAAGTACCATCAAATATGGCTAATGTGAAAGACACAATCAATTTATGCATAATGGGGGGAGGGAGAGTTCATTGAGAGAACAACACTCCCCCTATGTCCATGCCTACACCTAAACTAGACAACAAGTTGAGCGTGGTAGGGTGTGCAAGGGTTCAAGCCACATTGCTCGAATCAATGATATTTAGCTCATGCCTTAACTCGCGAAATCTTGCTTCATCCAAGGGCTTCATGAAAATATCTGCAAGGTTGTCATGAGTGTTGACATAGTTGAGCTCGATCTCTCCTCGTCTAATGTGATCCCGGATGAAGTGATACCGGATCTCAATATGCTTCGTCTTGAAATGTTGCACCGGATTAAGAGAGATCTTGATGGAACTTTCATTGTCGCACCAAAGAGGCACTTTGTCACAAGTGACACCGTAATCCTTTAAAGTTTGCCTCATCCATAGGAGTTGAGCACAACAACTACCGGCGGCAACATACTCCGCCTTAGTGGACGAGAGAGACACACAACTTTGCTTTTTGGAAGACCAACTTACCAAAGAGCAACCAAGGAATTGGCACCCTCCGGAAGTGGACTTCCTATCCACTTTGTCTCCCGCCCAATTGGAATCCGTGTACCCTACAAGCTTGAAGTTTGATCCTCTGGGGTACCATAGGCCAAAGTTTGGGGTATGAGCCAAATATCGAAAGATTCGTTTGACCTCCACATAGTGACTTTCCTTAGGTGTGGCTTGAAACCGTGCACAAATTCCCACACTCAACATGATGTCCGGTCTAGATGCACAAAGGTAAAGCAAGGATCCAATCATGGAACGATATACCTTTTGATCCACCACTTTACCATTGGGATCTAAGTCAAGTTGGCACTTGGTGGGCATTGGAGTGGAAGCCGGCTTGACGTCACTTAGCTTGAATCTCTTGAGCATGTCTTGAGTGTACTTGGATTGATTGATGAGAGTTCCTTCTCTTCTTTGCTTCACTTCGAACCCTAGAAAGAACTTCAACTATCCCATGGAGGACATCTCGAACTTTGAGGTCATGAGAGCGGCAAATTTCTCATTGAAAGCTTTGTTAGGAGAACCAAAGATAATATCATCAACATATAATTGGCACACAAACAACTCCCCTTTGACCTTCTTAGTAAAAAGAGTGGGGTCGATTAGCCCAACTTCAAAACCACGGTCTTGTAACAACTCGGTAAGGTGGTCATACCATGCACGTGGGGCTTGTTTAAGGCCATAGAGCGCCTTATCGAGTTGATACACATGATCGGGAAAGTAGGGATCCTCGAACCCGGGGGGTTGCTTGACATAAACCAATTCATTAATGGGACCATTAAGAAAAGCACTCTTCACATCCATTTGTTGTAACTTAAAATTATGATGAGAAGCATATGCAATTAACAAGCGAATGGATTCAAGACGAGCAACGGGAGCAAAGGTTTCACCGTAGTCGATACCCTCGACTTGGGAGTAGCCTTGTGCTACCAAACGAGCCTTGTTGCGAATGATAATCCCATGGGCATCTTGCTTGTTCTTGAATATCCACTTGGTTCCAATGACATTGTGGTTCCCCGTTGGCCTTGGCACCAATCTCCACACTTTGTTGCGCTCAAAGTTGTTGAGTTCGTCGTGCATGGAATTGAGCCAATCCGGATCTTCTAGCGCCTCATAGACCTTGTGGGGTTCCACACAAGAGACAAACGCGTGATGCTCACAATAATTTGCTAATTTTCTATGAGTGCTTACCCCCTTTCTTAAGCTTCCAAGCACATTCATCATGAGATGATCCTTGGTGGAGAGCTTGGATGCAATCTTGGCGGCACGACGCTCTAATTCCTCCTCAGTGGTGAGTTGAGGAGCGGTTACTTGATCATCTTGAGCGCCGTCATGAACTTGTTCTTGATCTTGTACTTGCTCGGGGGAGAGAACTTCACCTTGGGCATCACTTGGTGTGTCAACACCGTCTTGAGTATGATCTTGCCCTTGGTCTTGTTCATGAGGTTGAGGGCCTTCACTTTGTTCTTCGGAAGCGTGTGGGCCTTGGGTTGGTGATGGCTCCACTTGAGTGGAGCATTGTCCTTCTCCTTCAGCCACAAGGGGTTCCTCAATGGGTAGGATAAAACCAACACCCATTCTTCTTATGGCTTGAGGAGGAATTTCATCACCTACATCACAAGTGCCACTTTGCTCCACTTGGGAGCAGTTATTCTCATCAAACTCCACGTTACATGTCTCCTCAATAAGTCCCGTGGATTTATTGAGGACACGGTAAGCATGAGAGTTTGTAGCATAACCAACAAATATGCCCTCATGAGCTCTAGCCTCAAATTTAGACAACCGAACACCTTTCTTGAGAATGAAACACTTACACCCGAACACCCGGAAGTACTTGAGGTTGGGCTTGTTACCGGTGAGTATCTCATATGGAGTCTTGTTCAAGCCCTTGCGGAGGTAGAGCCGATTGGATGCATGACACGCGGTGTTGATGGCTTCGGCCCAAAAGTTGTACGGAGACTTGAACTCTGCCATCATGGTCCTTGCCGCATCCATCAACGTCCGGTTCTTCCTTTCCGCAACACCGTTTTGTTGAGGGGTGTGTGGTGCGAAATATTGATGCTTGATTCCCTCATCACTAAGAAATTCATCCAAGGTGTAGTTCTTGAACTCGGTGCCGTTGTCACTTCTTATTGTCAAGATCTTTGCATTGTGTTGACGTTGTGCTTCATTTGCAAAGTCAATGATGGTTTGTTGGGTCTCGCTCTTCCTCTTGAAGAAATACACCCACGTGTACCTTGAGTAGTCATCCACAATCACCAAGCAATACTTCCTACCTCCAAGACTATCGAAGGATGGAGGCCCAAAGAGATACATGTGAAGGAGTTCCAAAGGCCTCTTTGAATAAATGATAGTCGTGGGAGGGTGAGCCTTCTCATGTAGCTTTCCTTCGATAAAGGCACTGCAAGCACGATCTTTAGCAAAACTAACATTCGTTAGTCCACGGACATGGTCCCCCTTGAGGAGACTTTGCAAAGATCTCATATTGACATGGGCTAAACAGCGATGCCAAAGCCATCCCACATCAACTTTATCCATTAGGCATGTCGCGGTCTTAGTGGGTCGCTCCAAAAAGTTAATCACATATAGACCGTTCTCGACATGCCCAACAAAGGCTACTTTAAGAGTCTTGCTCCACAAGAGGGCCACGGTATCGATATCAAAGAAAGTGGCAAAGCCCATGATTGCAAGTTGACGAACGGAAAGTAAATTGTATGCAAGGGACTCAACAAGCATGACCTTCTTGATCGTGAGATCATGAGAGATGACCACCTTGCCAAGTCCCAATACCTTAGAAGATGAGGCGTCACCCCACTCGACATTGGTGGGCATAGATGGAACCTTGTGCACATCCACCACCAAGTCATTGCTTCCGGTCATATGATTTGTAGCTCCGCTATCAAGCAACCATGATCCACCACCGGAAGCAAACACCTACAAGAGATCAATGCTTGGTTTTAGGTACCCATTTTGTAATGGGTCCTTTGATGTTAGTAACAAGGGTCTTAGGAACCCAAATAGACCATTCAATGTATTCATGAAGAGAACCAACAAATTTGGCATAAACATGCCCATCACTAGCACGGCATAACACATAAGAAGGATTAAAATCGCCGGCTTTGTTGGGAGGGGTGACATTGCCCTTCTTGAAATTCTTCTTCTTCTTCTCCTCGGGGGCACTCTCTCCCTCCCTCACAAAGGTTTGCATGAGAGGAGGAGGCCGTTTGGTCTTGTCATTCTTCTTCTTGTTCTTGGAGTCGGGGACGTACCCAACCCCTTCCTTGGCCACACCTCCCTTTTGGTTGGTCAAGAGATCGTTGAGGTTCTTCTTGCCTTGTATGCAAGTCACAAGACCTCTCTCAAGTTGCTCCCTCAACTTCACATTTTCCTCAACAAGATGTATATGCTCACAACACGGGTTAGTAGCATTTGCATTATCAATTAAAACCATATGAGGAAAAGTTGCTTTCTCCTTAGTTAGCTTCACTTGGAGTTGATCATGAGACTCCTTGAGACTAGCATGAATACCCTTCAAGGCCTTGTGGGCCTTGTCAAGTATATCAAACTCCTCTTTGAGTCTAGCAATATCAACCCCGAGTTTGGCCTTCTCGGAATTTAGCACACGAGAAACAATGAGGGCATGATCATAATCTTTCCCTAACTTAGCATGATCTACATTGTGTGACTCCTCAAGAGCCAAACGAAGACCACGCTCTTCCTCAAGAGCATTGGAGAGATCCGAAATATCATCGGCATAGTCATGACTATGTCCTTCCATCTTAGAGATGGTGTCTTCGTGAGCCTCGATCATGTCATTGGCCTCACCAAGTTGTTCCAAGAGAGCAATAAAGTGCTTCTTGGATTTTCCCTTGAGTTTTCCCATAAAGGCCTCAAACTCGTTAGCCTCCACATTAGCTCCCTCAAATTCATTAATGCTATCCATTTGGGAAGGATGATTAATGATGGTAGTTTTGATGTTGGAGGTTACCTTGTTGGTGGCTTTAGCCATGAGGCACTTGGCAATGATGCTCTCGTTGGGTGAGTCGAAGAGAGACACCCGTGACGTTGTTGCAATGGCAACGGAGGCCATGGCTACCGACTCATCATCTTCATCATCGTCATCGTCCTCATTGTACTCTTCTTGCACAACCAAGGCCATGGGATGAGTCTTCTTGGTGAAGTTGTTCTTGTTGGGGAACGACTTGGCCTTGTCCTTTCGGATGAGTTTGCCACCATTGTCTTCCCTCTTCTCATACGGGCATTCCGCAACGAAATGACTCACGTTGCCGCAATTGTAGCAAGTACTTACACGTTGCTTGTCCCTTGTACCACTCGAGTTGTTTTTGCTAAAGTTTGGCCTTGAGTTTTTCTTGCTCCAAAATTGCCTTGAAGCAAGTGCCATGTGTTCATGATATGCATACTTCGTATCTTCGGGGTTGCTCTCCTCTTCTTCCTCTTCTTCGTCTTCCACTATGAGCTTGGCCTTCAATGCAAGGTTAGGCTTCTTTGCCCGTTGAGAACGGAGCACCGCATTGTCAGCGGTCTTGTCCAAAATGTTCATGGCCACAAACTCATCCAACACTTCGCTTGAGGTCAAAGTGTGGAAGTCCGTTCTTTGACGAGTGACGGAGGACATGGCCTTGTGATAGGGCGTCATTGCCTTGAGGAATTTGCGCTTGATCCAATTGTCATTCGTGTCCTTGCTCCCGTGATCTCATAGTGAGACCGCGAGTTTGGTTACTCCCCGATAGAGCTCACGAGGTTCTTCATCTTCCTTCATTGCAAACTCATCGGCCTCATCTTGTACCACTTCATAGTTGGAGAGTTGAATGCTTGCGCTTCCCCGGTAGAGAGACACGACACAATGCCATGCATCTTTGGCCAAGGCAAAAGGACGAAGATGAGGTAGGTCTTCGGGTGGAATAGCATCTTGAATGATGAAGAGAGCATTCTCATTGAATTGATTGTCCGCGGCTTCTCGAGGAGTGAAGTTGCTTGGATCATGTGGATAGAAACCTTCTTCAATGATTCTCCAAAGGTTAGTGTTCACATGATTTAAATGACGTTTAAAGCGGTAAACCCAAGAATCAAAATCCTCATTTTTCACAATCTTAGGGGGAGGACCGGCATGATTCAAATGAGTGGAAGGAACCGGTCCACCATAAACAAGTGGTGGTTCCACATGGGCAAAGATGCCGGTGCCATTCTTGCCACTAGAAGAAGGAGCCTTTTCACTACTACCTTCCCCTTGTCGGGGATACCATCAGTCACCTTGTTGGTGGGATCACCCACTTTCAACGGTGCGGTGGATAGTTTAAGCCCCTCAAGAAATTTAGTAAACATGCTTTCGACTTCGGTCATCATGGAGGTTTTCAATGTCTCCAAGGCCACATTGAACTCCTCACGAGAGACAGAAGTTCCCCCATCTCCCGTAGACGAGATCTGATTCACACCGGAGTGTTCCTCCACACCGTCTACGGTATCAACCATACTCTTTGGACGGTAAAGTCCTTAAAGAGACGAGGCTCTGATACCAATTGAAAGGATCGATATGGTTGACTACAGGGGGGGTTGAATAGGCAACTAACATTTTTTTAGCTTTTCTTTAACAAGTTAAAGTTTGCATCAAAATAGGTTGTTTAGAAATGCAACTAGGTGAACAACCTATATGATGCAATGAGGATAGGTACACAAGCAAGCAAGAGATATAAAACAAGTAAGCTTGCTTAAATAAAGGCACGAGATAACCAAGAGTGGAGACGGTGGAGACGAGGATGTGTTGCCGAAGTTCCTTCCCTTTGAGAGGAAGTACGTCTCCGTTGGAGCGGTGTGGAGGCACAATGCTCCCCAAGAAGCCACTAGGGCCACCGTATTCTCCTCACGCCCTCACACAATGCGAGATGCCGTGATTCCACTATTGGTGCCCTTGAAGGCGGCTACCGAACCTTTACAAACAAGGTTGGGGCTCTCTCCACAACTTAATTGGAGGCTCCCAACGAAACCACGAAGCGTCACCACAATGGAATATGGCTCCGAGGTGACCTCAACCGTCTAGGGTGCTCAAACACCCAAGAGTAACAAAATCCACACAAGAAAGTATGGGGGAACCAAATATCCTTTGGTGGAAGTGTAGATCTAGGTCTCATCCTTCAATCCCTAGCAAATCAACAAGTTTGAGTGGCTAGAGAGAGAGATCGGGCAAGAGAGCTTGAAGGGCATCAATGGTGGAGTGAGAGAGATCAAAGGTAGGTGTGGTAGGTGGGAGAAGCTCCCTTATATAGTCACCCTCAATTTCCAACCGTTACTGTGATTTTAGCATTGCGGCAGTACAACCGGTCCTCGTCCCGGTACAACCGGGACTCACGGTGTATCAGCAGAACCCTACCAAGAGGTACAACCGGACCAGGGGGGCGGTAGTACCGGCCAAGAAAAATAACCGGACTAATCGCCTGGCCACCGCACAAACACCGCATCAAAACAGGAGATTGACCGGTACTTGGGCGGTGCCTGGCCAGAACAACTGTATGGCCTTGATCTCTTGGGTGGCTAAGTCCTGAGCGGAAGAACCGCTCGGACCACCGGTGGTACTGGTCATCGTGGAACGACCGGACCAACCGGGCCACTACCGCCCAAGAACCGCATCAAACCAGAAGCCAGAGCGGTACTGGAGCGGTGCATGGACGGAACCACCACCCCAGCTGTTGCAGAGAATGGTGGCGGTACCACCGCTCGAGCACAGCTGGTGAGTGACAAGACCTAGCGGTACAACCGCTCCAGAGAGCGGTACAACCGCTGGGCAGAAACAGTGAGCAGAAAAGAAAAGAGGGGAAGAGGCAAGGAAAACTCTCTCTCACACACACACCTGAGGAAGGCAAAGAGAGGGTGAGAAAAGTGTACGTGAACTGATTCCCCCAGAGCTTCCTAATGAGGATTCCCTCTTGATAGTACGGGTACTCTACGACCAAAGAAAAAAAAAACCGTAGAGGACACGTCTTCGATCTTTTCCTTCGAGAGGTAATAGCAATCCGATGTAAGTCTAAGCATCGAGAACCTGAAACATAAAGCACACGTTTAGACCACCAAGGGTTGTCATCATCATCCAAAACATAAAGTTGGGAAATGCCCTTTCACTATGACTCAAGAAAGAGAAAATGAAACTACGAAAACAAGTCTTCACACTTCATGTTCCTCGTATGAATATCAAGTCTTCACGGTCACACCAATTTCTTCACTTTCAAAGTCTCCAGTCGAAGACATTCATTTTTAGGGGTCAACTTTCTCTCTAAATATCAAACTCCTCTTAGACTTATA
>NC_053025.1:405242621-405262335 GCF_003073215.2 Triticum urartu | reverse complement strand
CGAGGAGCATGTGGGAGCCAACATGGGTATCCAGATCCCGCTGTTGGTTATTGACCGGAGAGCCGTCTCGGTCATGTCTACATGTCTCCCGAACCCGTAGGGTCTACACACTTAAGGTTCGGTGACGCTAGGGTTGTAGAGATATGAATATGCAGTAACCCTAAAGTTGTTCGGAGTCCCGGATGAGATCCTGGACGTCACGAGGAGTTCCGGAATGGTCCGGAGGTGAAGAATTATATATAGGAAGTGCAGTTTCGGCCATCGGGAGAGTTTCGGGGTCACCGGTATTGTACCGGGACCACCGGAAGGGTCCCGGGGGTCCACCGGGTGGGGCCACCCATCCCGGAGGGCCCCATGGGCCAAAGTGGGGAGGGGAACCAGCCCATAGTGGGCTGGTGCGCCCCCCTAGGCCCACCCCATGCGCCTAGGGTTGGAACCCTAGGGGTGGGGGGGCGCCCCACCTTGCCTTGGGGGCTACTCCACCCTTGGCCGCCGCCCCCCTAGGAGATCCCATCTCCTAGGGCCGGCGCCCCCCCCCCTAGGAGAGCCTATATAAAGGGGGGAGGGAGGGGGCAGCCATACCTTGAGTCTTGGCGCCTCCCTCTCCCCTGCTACACCTCTCTCTCTCGCAGTATACGGCGAAGCCCTGCTACTGTGACGCCCTGCATCCACCACCACGCCGTCGTGCTGCTGGATCTTCATCAACCTCTCCTTCCCCCTTACTGGATCAAGAAGGAGGAGACGTCACGCTGACCGTACGTGTGTTGAACACGGAGGTGCCGTCCGTTCGGCGCTAGGATCTCCGGTGATTTGGATCACGTTGAGTACGTCTTCCTCATCCCTGTTCTTTGAACGCTTCCGCGCGTGATCTACAAAGGTATGTAGATGCAATCCAATCACTTGTTGCTAGATGAACTCATAGATGGATCTTGGTGAAACCGTAGGAAAAATTTTGTTTTCTGCAACGTTCCCCAACACCGTAGTCACATGCGGTACAACCACTTTGTGCAAATTTTTCTGCATAGGTTATAATATGGGATCTCTCCTCGAAGCGGAAGGCAATACCGTGGGTGCAATATGTATTTGTGTACGTGTTTGATTCCACCCGTACCTTCCGATGCAGACCCCCTCTTAATAGTACGGATTTCCTACGACCAAAGAGACAAACACACGTCAGAAATGCCATCTTCCCTCTTTTCCATCTAGAGGGCTGCACAATCGTCTTGTGCCATATAGAGTATACCTGTGTAGCAGAGGCACACGCACACGGTTAGTCCGCAATTTGCATTGTCATCAACACCAAAACACTTAATGCGGGAAATGCCCTTTCAAAGGCCTCAGACCTCACCATCATTGCCCGCGCTAGCGAATCACCATCACCTGCCCGAGGACACGCCGATTGAGGAGGGGCATCATGGCCCAATGGATGGCGTGATGATCCACCTTGTCCTGGCCAAGGATTACTAGCCAATCATCATCGACTCCTTCCCTGACCAAGATGGCGGTCGTGTGATACATCTTACCCTACGAGCTGCAGCTTTGTGTCATGGATGACCTGTCGCTCCACCTTAGCACCCTCTGGCACGTCGAGTCTGTCCTGGTGGGACGATGAAGGCCAAGACAGGCATTGTTGTTGTCGTCGTTCGGGCAGGTGCTATTCGCTCTGGCAGAGTGTCATTGGCCAAGTCCAATGTCGTGACACTGCTTGCTTCGATCCCGCACAACATCGCGATGAACGTCGCTCTGATCACTCTGTTCAAGCCGTTTTCGGGCGCTCATGCCCCCAACTGCTCTTCTGCTCGTGAAAGCCGCAAGTGCACCTCTCTAAGCCTGCCACCCTTTGTTGCTTCAAGCTGCCTCGTCCACTTTGTTCGCCGCCATTCCTGTTGTCTCACTCTCTCATCGCGCAGGAGGATGCGTCATCGAGTAGTGCAGGGCATCCTACGTCATCGGTGGTGCATATCAATAGTGTAGTAGGTGGGAATCGGAGGCGACGACGACAAATTTAGGAGAGAGAAAGGGGACAGGTTGGGAGAGACAGAACGTGCGCCCCTCTAACATCTGCCCCCAAGTGAAGCAGACATGACAAATGGGGACAACCAATGACGAACACCAACTGACAATCGGGTCCCACATGCCTCCCCAGCCCTAGTCAATCAGAGCGTTTCATTCTGATGGAGCTTAGTAATTTAGTACTCCCTCCATCCTAAAATAAGCGTTGATGATTTAGTACAACTTTGTAAGTTGTACTAAATCATCGACACTTATTTTGGGACGGAGAGAGTAGATGGTTATCAAATGTGTGTACCAATGAAGACCTCACATTTATCAGAAGAAAACAGATTGAAGAACGTACATGCTCCCTACAGTCCAAAATACTTAGGCCTCCTTTGGTTTGTAGGATTTTTATAGGAATTCTATAGGATAGGATTTGCAAAGAAAAAAATTCCTTTGAAGCCCTTTGGTTTGTAGGAATGGATTCCTATTCCTATGTAGGATAGGAATCAATCCTTCACGTTTTGGAGGAAAAAAATATTAGCCTAGACTCAATGGAAAAAAATCTTATCCTATGCACCAAATGACATCTCTTTCTCTATAGGAATTGACATACATGTCATCTCACTTCCTATGATTTTCTTCTTCCTATAAAATTCCTATCCTATGAACCAAAGAAGGCCTTAAGTTCTACTAGTAGATTTAAGTTTGACTAAGTCTATAGAAAAATATATCAACACCTACAATGCAAAATTAGTTCGTTAGATTCATCATAAAATATGTTTTCATACTATATATATTCGGTGTTGTGGATTTACTAATTTGTTCTATAAACTTGATCAAACTTGAATAAGTTTGACTTAGGACAAACCTAGAACTTCAAGTATTTTGAAATTAGCGATGTTTCACATACGTATATATTTTAAGTGTTTTAACGGGAAGACATACGTGGAAGATTAGGATGGGCTTAAGTGGAGGAAGAGGCTCACCTCCCGCCCCCAAAAAAATTAGTGAAAAGGATTACGTAAACTTTTGTAAGTTTATGGAGGTGTAGGATTTTGTTTTGGAACGGAGCAGAGGCCTGGTCAACTATACACTGACAAGACTATATGTAATATATTTGAGATGCTGCAGTACTACACCCAGTTGCATATACTTTTTTTTTAAAAAAGGAGGATGACTCCAGCCCCTATATCTGGGAGATGCGAGCAACCATTTTATTAATTATTTAGAAAGACCTTACAAAATAATACATCAATATGTCTGAAGCCTGTCATCTCGGCAACATCTGTCGCTACTCCTATCCACTGATGAAGGGATGCAGAAAGTGTGAGCTGAATAGCCAAACCTCTCACCTAAGCCTAACATCTAAACCCGGAGACCCCAACCAAGCCACATACCAGGTCTGGGGTACGAACCGGTCCGACGCACTTAGGTCGTCGCCGTTGTCTTCCATTGATCCATGTTCAGAGCAAATACTGACGCATCGACCTTGGTAGGCCTGATGTCAACGCCACCACGGCGCCAAACAACACCTCCTCCCTACACGCGTCCATCATCACACATTCGTCACCGAGGCCCTGCCACGCCACGCCGCCGAGACTCCACGTCATCAATGCGTCACATGGAACGCCGCTCCACCACATATGCCATCCACTGGTCCCTCGAGCCTATGCATACCTCCAAAAATGACACCCCCAGTAGCCTATGCATACCCAGTTGCATATACTTGCCTTGTGTTGGAAGCAAATAAGTTGCTTCACCAAGCTTTTACTCATGTCATATGCTTAACCTGCAATGCACTACTTCTCTTCAAAGTTCAAACTTAACTACACCTCAATTAGCAACTAAGGTATGCAGATTCAGTGAAAGAGTAGTTACATCCAACACTTGTGCGGTAAACTGAGGTGCAGCTAAATTTCAAGATAACTTTCAACTCATGTCATCTTTTTAGAGAATATGATCCTAGGATAATCTTTTGTTATTTAGAGAATGTGACCCTAGAATTTTTTTTTTGTTTTTTTAGATAATATGATCCTAGGATAATCTTTTGTTATTTAGAGAATGTGACCCTAGAATATATTTTTTGTTTTTTTTAGAGAATATGACCCTAGGATAATCTTTTGTTATTTAGAGAATGTGACCCTAGAATATATTTTTTGTTTTTTTAGAGAATATGACCCTAGGACAATCCATGCAACAAACCTGAAACAATCATATCTGTTTTCATAGCCTGAATCAGAACAGTATGTTAAGTGATGATGTACTACATTTTTTCCTTTCCAAATTACAATTCAACAGAGCAATCAAAAGCATTAGTCAAATTCAATTACAGTTACAGCTCCATTTACCATACCTCTCACACTCGCATCCTTGTGCCCTTCCGTTTGAAACCAAAAGGAGCAAAGGAAGGGCGCTCCAGTAGTCTTCCGTTTGAAACCAAAAGGAGCAAAGGAAAGGCCCTCCATCGACCCACCAGCTCATGCGGAGAACAGAGGCAGAAGGAAGGATTTGGGTGCGTTCTGGACTTATGAAAGGAAACGTCGACTTCGTGCTTGCGGGTTTAGCGAGGTGGATTAGTGGGGAGGAGTAGTCTAATGTGTACTAGGTGGAGTGGTGTTGTACATATGTGTGAGAAATCACCACACTTGTAATTGACTGGTGGATGCTTTCTATGCTTTTCCTTCTTTAATATATGATATGCACACTCGTGCATATTCGAGAAAAAAAGGCCCTCCAGTAGTTAGTTACACAAGTTAACACACCCAAACTATCAAACAGCTGCAGACATGTTCCCAAAACATTTCACCACGAAACAACAAGTCAAAATCAGTGCTATGCAATCTGTATGTACTATTTCTGTGAGTTCAGGTTAAGCATGACATCCTTCTCCTGTGCTGATGCAGGGGAGCTCTCTGTACCGGCCTGGAAACAAGACTCTCCCTTGGCCGAGGCCGAGGCGTCGACGCTACCGTCGAATCGGCGCTGTTACTGTTTACGTTGATCTGATCAGATTTGACAGACAAGTATTTCAGCCTAGGCTCACCGGATGAGAATGCCACTGACCTAGCCTTGGATGCGGAGTGGCTGACCGACTGGCTCCCACTTGGCTTAGATGAATACGTGTTCACTGATTTTGTCAGCCTCGGTTTACTGACGGAATGGCTTGCCGCGCCGTGTCTTTGACGGCTGCACACTGTTGCGGACATGAAGTGAGGGACTGATCCATGATGGACCATCCTGCTCTTGGCCCTCTCGGTTGCCTGAGGGCTGTCTGCGGCATCAATGTGTCCTGCCACCAGAATGCTTCTGGGCGACCCCTTCTCGTCGCTGAGAGCCTGACAGACGGAGGGACAAAGCTTCTTCCTCTCCTCCACAGACCTCTCAGCACTCCTTATTTGTGCATTCAGAACCCCGAGCTCTTGCTCGGCGTCACATATTTCCTTGTCAAGCTCCGCGAGCCGCTTCCGCTTTAACATTTTCAAGTCCTGCACCAATACAAGGGACACCTTTACATGTAATCTACGTAAATACTACTCCCTTCGTCCCATAATATAAGAGCGTTTTTGACACTTCTTTAGTGTCAAAAACGCTCTTATATTATGGGACGAAGGGAATAGTACATAGGAGCTTTGGTTCATCATTCACCCTCTTATCTTATCTTACCTCTGAAAGCTCTCTGCTGGATTCTATCAGCCTGGCTCTTTTCGCAAAGCCCAGCGAACAAATTGTCTCACCCACGTCGTCCTTGGAAGGGCTGATGTGCACTACCATCACAACTTTTGAGCCATCACCTGTTTTTAGCAAATCAACATAATAAACATATATATAGGTTTCCACATTTGATGCTTCAAATTGATCTGAAGTTGGGTTTTCCCGTACCGAGAGAATCACTGAGAATCTGGGTAAGCTTGCTATTTCTACAGAGTTTGACAAACACAAGGTAAGACCTAAGTAAGTACAGTACTACTTTGGAACATGAGAATTAACCTGTCGACATACGAAGGAACTACTACCTGTATGGAACATGGCTTCTCTTTCTCCTTAGTGCAGCGATGACATCTCCAAGGGCTGACAGAGACAGGTTTATGGCCTTACCCTCATCCATTATCAATCCAGATGCACCAGTCTTGAGCAACCGCTCGCTGCCACCAAGATCCACGAGCCACAGCTTGCTGACTTGTTCAGTCACACCTCCACATCTCCTTATGGTAATTCTTGTCAAACTACACACAGACAGAGCTAAGACAAGATAAAATTGGGTACTGTTCAAGTTAATACTACATACTGCACAAGCTGAAACTCTGTCTGGACCAACCCACCAGTGTGATCGGCTTGAAACATTGTTGACGTTTGTCCAGGATGTCGATCGGGATCGCCGTCCTCTGGAGTACCACTGGTTGGCTTTCTTGAGGTCCGGTACTGTGACATCGGTGAGCCCCTCGACTTGGACGGAGCCACTTGTGGTTGCTAGAATGCTGAGGTTACTGAAAAACTCAAAAAAAAAGGCGCATTTGCTGCACTTTGAGAATTGATGGTCTTACTTGATAAGTACTTCTACTAATTTACAAGTGCATTGATGGTGTTAGAATAAATTCGAGGCCATCGTCGATCTACCGAGGACCAAGCAATCACACAAGCACAACACCAAGATTTGTTAATGAGGTTTACCGATATGGCTACATCCCTGGGGTCTGACTATGGGCGCTCCTCCCCATGACACCGCTACAATACTGCACCCAGTCGCCCTGGACACCGGCACATGCCGCCGGCTTCCCCTACGTTCCGGTGCTATTATGTTGGCATAGTTTACATTGTGCGTCTACCCCCGCTATATATAAGAGGTCTAGGATACACGTGTCCTACTTGGACACGACTCCATATCCTGTCTACACACCGTACGACTCCAAGTCCAACTGTAACCTAACTTGTATAATAATATTCGACACAACTCTAACAAACTCCACCTTGGCGAATATACTCCACCATCCTGGATTTGTCCATGCGTCAAACTTTCATGTACATTGAACTTAAGCTTATCCCATGAGAACCGCTGCTACTCCAAAGACTCCATATGACTTCACCTGCAACTTGTAGTCCCTTCTTTTCTTAACCACAGTGAACACTCGAGCAAAATTAAGTTTCTTGTTACTCTAGTTTGTGCTCTCAACTTCCGGAGTATCATTCCAACGCCATCACACACTGATCACTGGCCTTCGTGAAAGTGAACAACTCACATATTGGGTGTCACACATAAGAGTTACCTGAACTCAACATCACTGCTTCTTTCTTGACCGTTTATCTGAAACTTGAAGGAATTTCACCGTTGCTTGTAGTCATTCCGAGTCAAATTCGCAGTTGTCTCACCACATGTATGACCACCAGAGCCCTGGCCCGTCTCCATGCCCCGTGCGTATCGCACGCCTCGCCGCTATTACCGCGTCGAGCCTCCGCTGTCCCGGAAGAGTCTCAAGGGTCGCGAATCCACACCACTCAACCCCTACTGCAGAGCACCACCGATCATCACCGACCGATGACGAGTTTCACGCTTTCATCAGACCATTGGGCTCCAGTCCGAATTACACGTCCCTCGCTTTTTTCCAGCTGAATAGGCTTCGACTCTCTATGCACTTACACCGTAGCCCCTCAATCCAGCTCCACCTTCAACATAACTCCATGGTAGATGATTAGTCCACCTCTGTGCCCCGTCGACTTCAACCTCATATGCGTACGCCATCTTGAATCAACCCCGCGCCATAGTCTTGTCGAAGCCACACAAGCCCTCGGGGCCTGCGACACGTGTTTCCACGCCCAGAAGTCGGTCACCATCAGCATCACGCTCCTATGTCGCCGTCGCGGATCCTACCACCGTCTTCTGTTTCAACCGACTCACGTCGATCCGTCAGACTATCTAGTCCGACCCAGCCGAACTTGCCCGGCTGCATGACACGCTCAAGGCTCCCAAATCGTCTTCCAAAAATTTTCATCCATCACATAATAATTCCATCTTAGTTGAATTGACTTCACGCAACACGCCTTCAAGCATCCCTGTTGTGCCAAGAAATTTTTCACCCTTGTCTGCCATAACCCAAGATTTCCAGTTCCGTAAACTTCTCCACCTCAAACCCGATACCCATTGGCGCCCTGGTTCTTCATGCGGCTGACTTTATGAAAAATTATCTTTAGCTTCAAACTTCACGATGCTAGCAATTGCCTGTTCTGTCAACGTCTCTCGATGGAAGCCCAACATGATGATCTTTTTCCTTCTGCCAATTAGATCTGCAGCCTTGTGCTGTCATAACGAGGACTCGGTCCTCTTTTTGTCCAAAACAAATCTCACGGCTTGGTTCCCATATCACGTGTATCAGCAGCAGCACCTCACACGTATAGACCCCACCAGGCCTTGCCCAAAGCCTCCACCTCGTGGCTACACAATGGCCTAGTCCATCAGGCACGCAACCAGCTTGACACGGCCTAGACTACCAACGAGCCTGCTCGGCTTCGGTTCCCTGCGACCCAGCGCCCGACTTGGTCCGCGCCGCTCCGGTCGAGTCGCTGCCTACACGCCCATCTCGCCAAAACCGGATCGATCTCGTACCTATCCGATCGACGAGAACTCCAACGCACTTGCCCGACGTCGCTTGCCTTCAGATTGCTTTCCACCAAGTCGGATGTATTCCGATCGACTTTTCGCCTCATGCCGCTTCACGACTTCCCGGCGATCACGATCACAACATCAACCTTGTTTCCTCTAGATCAACAACACCCTTGGAACAACCTAACTCTGATACCACTTGTTAGAATATATCCGAGGCTATCGTCGATCTACCGAGGACCAAGCAATCACACAAGCACGACACCGAGATTTGTTAACGAGGTTCACCGATATGGCTACATCCCCGGGGCTTGACTATGGGCGCTCCTCCCCATGACACCGCTACAATACCGCACTCAGTCGCCCTGGACACCGGCACATGCCGCCGGCTTCCCCTGTGTTCCGATGCTATTATGTTGGCATATGTTACATCATGTGTCTACCCCCGCTATATATGACAGGCCTAGGATACACGTGTCCTATTTGGACACGACTCCATATCCTGTCTACACACCGTACGACTCCAAGTCTAACTGTAACCTAACTTGTATAATAATATTCGACACAACTCTAACAGATGGGTCTTACCAAGTTGTATTGCCTTCTATGGACCTGAAGAGAGGCTGCTGCCTTGGTGCCAACAAGTCCCTGAGACTTCCCATGTAGACCTCGAGCATGCTTATGGAGAAAGAGTATGTGGATGAAGTATCTTGAGCAGCATGAGAAAACAGTTCCTGAATCGCTCGAGGCACAAGGCCAAGGTTATCGCTAGTTCCTTCCTGCAAGCAGTTAGCAGTTTCAAAGGATATTTCAGATATTGCCTTGAATTCAATCAATTGAGCTCAAGCACCAACTGACCATTGTATAGGTCTTCCCGGTCCCAGTTTGGCCAAAAGCAAGGATGCAGACGTTGTGCCCGTCAAGTGCAGATCGGAGGATTGGCCTCACCTCATGGAACACATCATCTGCATCATCAACAGTTACACTTGAAGAAGATAGATAAGCAGTGAAAATGTAGTGAGGCAAGATCGAATCGAGAAGCTACCTTGCGTTGACTCCTGGTCAAACACCCGATCAACACCGAAATCTTTCTTGATCCCCACTGCTCGAACTGCGATGTTCTCTTGTTCGACAGTAACTGGTGATTTGATCTTGGTTGAGATCGACGGCTGGACTCGGCAGAACACCCTGATACTTCCTGAATTTTATCCAAATTCAGCTTCTTAGAGTCTCAAGGAATACCAACTCTAAATCTATGCTGGGGAGAACACCAACTGCTATTTAGTTCTAGGATCAAAGGCGGTACCTTTCAGGTCTATGAGCTTGTCCAGCGCCTCACGTCTTGTCCGGTTGAGATGCCTCTGCCTCGATCTCAGAGCAGAAATCTCTTCTGAAACACCACGGAGCCGAAAGAATTATTTGGCGGTTTCTGTTTCGGTGAATCGTCACATGAATGGACTTAATAAACAGCAGGAGAGTGTGGTGGTCTGAACCTTGCAGGGTTGAGATTTCCTTGTCATGGCCAAGTACGATTCCGCCGTTGGCCTCGTTCTCCATGCAAAGAAAGCAAGAGCTTCTTCCTTCCTCAGAGAAGCTTCATCTGCTTCGTAGTGAGAGAAGAACTGGAAAAGGAAGGAATATGAAACAACTCCTTACAAGCAAAGAATGACAAGAGCAGAGGGAATATATTCCAAACACCTTTGCAATGATTGGCCCTATGCAGGCAGGAAGACATTAATATGTGTACTTCAAAGGGAATCTGCCCAGCTAAATAACATTAAGTACATAATTTCTCCAATACCTTATGATTGTTGCATCTATAGCTCCTCTTGGACCCAATTAAATATAGGGGCTTTTCCCAGATAGCTTCTTCAGAACAAGATTGAAGAATACGTTGGCACAGAAGTCACCACATGGACAAAAAGAACACAAGAAAGAACACCCTGATACCTTGAGGAGAATCTGCTGCTGCTTGAGCTTGTCCCTGATTCCTTTTCTCCTCGGGAAACAGGGAGTTGTGTTCTTGATCTTTGATCTAGTGCCAGAGTAAGGACAGATAATATGAGGAATAAAGCGTGAGCCAAGCTAGGGGACAATTCCTCACTACAATGCAGCTCGGAATGATTGCAGCTCAAGACTTTTTGGTCCTGATCTTTCTTGGATCTTGATGGCTAAAGCTGGGACTGGGGGTGGCTAGAGCCTAGAAGCAATTACCAAAGCTCAAAGCTGCATGCAGCACATGGCTGTGGAAGAAGGAAGAATCCTACCTATCCCAAGCCACAAGAATGCACGCTCTACCTTTATTCCACTCAAGAACACCACACAAGCAAAGCTAAGCTATACACCAGAAAGTGCTTCACACCACACTGGAAAGGGCTTCTTTCCAAGATCACCCAAGGAGATAGAATGATATATCAGAGGAAGAAACCCATCAATGAACAGTTGTTTTGGAATGAGGGGGGGGGGGGGGGGGGGGGGGGCATGTGGGTTGTGTGTTGTGGGAATTGCACAATGTATTGCTATCGTGTCTATGCACGTATATATGATGTACAAAGGTAGGCCACGGACCTCAACTATACATGAAACTAGGAGGTGGGCCCAATACACAATATGCACATAACACATATACTCAACACCACCCCCACCCCCAGTCGAAGCGGCACCGCGGCTGATGCAAAGACTGGACCGGAACTCCTCAAATGATGCCGTAGGCAGGCCCTTGGTCATGATATCTGCAAATTGTTGGGAAGTGGGGATGTGTAGAACACGAATATGGCCAAGGGCAACCTATTCCCGAATAAAATGAATATCCAACTCAATATGCTTGGTCCGTCGATGATGCACCGGGTTAGCGGAGAGGTAGACCGCCGAGATGTTGTCGCAGTAGACCACCGTGGCACGGTCAACAGGGCAAGAGAGCTACTGAAGCAGCTGGCGAAGCCACGAACACTCGGCAACGGCGTTGGCCACCGCACGATACTCAGCCTCAGCACTGGAACGAGAGACCGTAGGCTGCCGCTTGGACAACCATGAGATGAGTGAGGGGCCAAGGTAGACACAATAGCCCAAAGTGGAGCGACGAGTGTCAGGGCAGCCCGCCCAGTCTGCATCGGAGTAGGCGGTGAGGGCGGTGTCGGTGGAGGCGTGAAGCATGACGTCAAGATCCATAGTGCCACGGATATAGCGAAGAATCCGCTTGATGGCAGCCCAATGAATGTCGCGAGGAGCATGCATATGAAGACACACCTGCCGCACGGCATACTGGATCTTCGGTCGAGTCAGAGTGAGGTACTGGAGAGCACCAACGATAGACCGATAGAAAGCAGCATCCGAAGCAGGAGAACCATCTGTGACAGAGAGCTTGGCCTTCGTATCAACAGGCGTAGCGGCGGGCTTGCAGTTAAGCATGCCGGCGCGCTCGAGGAGCTCATGAGCGTACTTCCGCTGATGAAGGAAGAAGCCATCCGGACGGCGCACCACCTCGACACCGAGGAAGTAGTGCAAATGACCGAAGTCCTTGATGGCGAATTCAGCGCGAAGACGAGCCGTGAGCTGACTAAGGAGACCAGCCGTATGATAACCCACAAGTATAGGGGATCGCAACAGTTTTCGAGGGTAGAGTATTCAACCCAAATTTATTGATTCGACACAAGGGGAGCCAAAGAATATTCTCAAGTATTAGCAGCTGAGTTGTCAATTCAACCACACCTGGAAACTTAATATCTGCAGCAAAGTGTTTAGTAGCAAAGTAATATGATAGTGGTGATAACGGTAGCAAAAGGTAACAGTAGTAAAAGTAATATTTTTGGTATTTTGTAGTGATGATAGCAATAGCAACGAAAAAGTAAATAAGCGAAGAACAATATATGGAAAACTCGTAGGCAATGGATCGGTGATGGAGAATTATGCCGGATGCAGTTCATCATGTAACAGTCATAACCTAGGGTGACACAGAACTAGCTCCAGTTCATTGATATAATGTAGGCATGTATTCCAAACATAGTCATACGTGCTTATGGAAAAGAACTTGCATGACATCTTTTGTCCTACCCTCCCGTGGCAGCGGGGTCCTTACGGAAACTAAGGGATATTAAGGTCCCCTTTTAATAGAGAACCGGAACAAAGCATTAACACATAGTGAATACATGAACTCCTCAAACTACGGTCATCACCGGTAAGTATCCCAATTATTGTCACTTCGGGGTTAACGGATCATAACACATAATAGGTGACTATAGACTTGCAAGATAGGATCAAGAACACTCATATATTGATGAAATCATAATAGGTTCAGATCTGAAATCATGGCACTTGGGCCCTAGTGACAAGCATTAAGCACAGCAAAGTCATAGCAACATCAATCTCAGAACATAGTGGACACTAGGGATCAAACCGTAACAAAACTAACTCGATTACATAATAGATCCCATCCAACCCATCACCGTCCAGCAAGCCTACGATGGAATTACTCACGCACGGCGGTGAGCATCATGAAATTGGTGATGGAGGATGGTTGATTTTGACGGTGGCGACGGATTCCCCTCTCCGGAGCCCCGAACAGACTCCAGATCAGCCCTCCCAAGAGGTTTTAGGGCTTGGCAGCGGCTCCGTATCGTAAAACGCGATGATTTCTTCTCCCTGATTTTTTCTCTCAATGAAACTCAATATATGGAGGTGGAGTTAGAGTCGGAGAGGCAATAGGGGGCCCACGAGGTAGGGGGCACGCCCTAGGGGGGCAGGTGCACCCCCCACCCTCGTGGAGAGACGGTGGGCCCCCTGGCCTTCATCGTTGGCAGGTATTTTTCTTATTTTCTGAAAAGTGTCTCCGTGAAGTTTCAGGTCATTCCGAAAACGTTTGCTCCTGCACATAAATAACACCATGGTAATTCTGCTGAAAACAGCGTCAGTCCGGGTTAGTTCCATTCAAATCGTGCAAGTTAGAGTCCAAAATAAGGGCAAAAGTGTTTGGAAAAGTAGATACGTTGGAGACGTATCAACTCCCCCAAGCTTAAATTTTTGCTTGTCCTCAAGCAATTCAGTTGATAAACTGAAAGTGATAAAGAAAAACTTTTACAAACTCTGTTTGCTCTTGTTGTTGTAAATATGTAAAGCCAGCATTCAAGTTTTCAGCAAAGATTATAACTAACCACATTTGCAATAATGCATAGGTCTCAAGTTTACTCATATCAATAGCATAATCAACTAGCGAGCCATAATAATAAAACTCGGATGACAACACTTTCTCAAAACAATCATAATATGATATAACAGGATGGTATCTGGCTAGCCCTTTCTGAGACCGCAAAACATAAATGCAGAGCACCTTTAAAGACCAAGGACTGACTATACATTGTAATTCATGGTAAAAGAGATCCAATCAAGTCATACTCAATGTAAACTAATAGTAATGAATGCAAATGAAAGCAGTGCTCTTCAACTGGTGCTTTTTAATAAGAGGATGATGACTCCGTATAAAAGTAAATAGATAGGCCCTTTGCAGAGGGAAGCAGAGATTTGTAGAGGTGCCAGAGCTCGGTTTTGAAAAAGAGGTGAATAATATTTTGAGCGGTATACTTTCATTGTCAACATAACAACCAAGAGATGGCGATATCTTCCATGCTACACACATTATAGGCGATTCCCAAACAGAATGGTAAAGTTTAAACTCCCCCTTCCACCACAAGCATCAATCCATGGCTTGCTCGAAACAACAAGTGCCTCCAACTAACAATATTCCCAGGGGGAGTTTTGTTTGCAATTATTTTGATTTAGTTTGCATAAAGCATGGGACTGGGCATCCCGGTGACCAGCCATTTATCTCGTGAGTGAGGAGCAGAGTCCACTCCTCTTGAGAATAACCTGCCTAACATGGACGATACAGACAGCCCTAGTTGATACATGAGCTATTCGAGAATATAAAACAGGATATTTATTTGAAGTTTTAGAGTTTGGCACATACAAATTTACTTGGAACAGCACGTAGATACCGTATATAGGTAGGTATAGTGGACTCATGTGGAATAACTTTGGGGTTTAAGGAGTTTGGATGCACAAGCAGTATTCCCGCTTAGTACAGGTGAAGGCTAGCAAAAGGCTGGGAAGCGACTAGCTAGAGAGCGACAACAATCATGAACATGCATTAAAATTAATCAACACTGAATGCAAGCATGAGTAGGATATAATCCACCATGAACATAAATATCGTGAAGGCTATGTTGATTTTGTTTCAACTACATGCATGAACATGTGCCAAGTCAATTCACTTAAATCATTCAGAGGAGGATACCACCCTATCATACCACATCATAACCATTTTAATAGCATGTTGGCACGCAAGGTAAACCATTATAACTCATAGCTAATTAAGCATGGCATAAGAAACTATGATCTCTAGTTGTCATTGCAAACATGTTTATTCATAATAGGCTGAATCAGGAACGAAAGAGGTCGAGTTCATACCAGCTTTTCTCATCTCAGCCAATCCATCATATAACATCATAATTGCCTTTCACTTGCACGACCGAACAATGTGAATAATAATAATAGTGCACGTGCATTGGACTAAGCTGGAATCTGCAGGCATTCAATAAACAAGAGAAGACAAGGAAATATGGGCTCTTTTGTCAGATCAACAATAATGCATATAAGGGCCACTTCAACAATTTAATCATGGTCTTCTCCTATCGACCCCCAAAGAAAAGAAATAAAATTATTTACACGGGAAAGCTTCCAACAAACAAAAGAAGAACAGGAAATATTTTTGGGTTTTCTTTTTAGTTACTACTACAAGCATGGAAAGTAAACTGATTAAAAGCTAAAGCTAATTTTTTTTTGTTTTCTCTTAAGGTTTATTAAACACACAAGAAGAAAGCATAAAAAAGGAAAATAAGCTAGCATGGATGATACAATGAAAAAGTATGAGCACCGACATCTAGCAATAGGTGTGTGAGTATAAATGTAATGTCAGTGAGAAATACGTACTCCACCAAGCTTAGGCTTTTGGCCTAAGTTGGTCTATGGCCATGGCTGGCCTGGCAAATATACATAATAATAGTTGGGGTCGTACTGCGAAGAAGAGGAGGAAGGCTCCGATTGCCACTGGCTGACAATCATCTCCGGATCCCACTGGTAGTTAGACTGTCGTGAAGGATCAAATTGTGGTTCCGGCTCTGGCTCCTCGGCTGGTGCAGGGTTCCAGTAGGCGTGGATAACCGTCAATGGAACAAGGTACGTGCCTACAGTCAAATCAAACAAAGAAGGAGCAGGCAACGTAATAGTCTCAGGATGATGTTTATTAAAGAACAATTGATATTTAAGCTCTCCTTCCCTATTCTTAACAATAAAATCATGTGCTACCATACTTTTATAATCTAGATAAACACGAGGCAGCACTTTTTCTTCCTTCTCAGCATGCCTAATAGGTATGTTAAAATGTGCAGCTAGGCGTGTAGCATAGATGCCTCCAAAGATGGGGCCCTTGGTACGGTTCAGACTTAACCGTTTGGCAATAATGCCGCCCATACTAAAAGAGTTATCACCGTATAGACCGTGGTGCAAAATAATAATATCAGGGATGCTCAGGTTTCCACAGTTCTCGCGACCAATTAAGCAATGACTAGCAAATAATGCAAAGTAACGTAAAACGAAAGTGTATGCTAGTGATTCGTGCATCGAAAACCTTCCTTGTTTCCCCTACGGTGATAGTGTCAATAAATCCCTCCACATCATCACGATGTGGTTCTTTTGTGTTGCCCTCAAAAGGGACTAAACAAATCCGACAAAAATCATAAAGTGACATCTCCTTATGCTCATCATATAAATGAAACTCCACCGTAGGTGGTGAGTTCCTAGAATGAAAATGAAAGTTTTGCACAAAGCTATTGGTGAGCAAGAGGTACTGATCGCATTGGTCGTGGAGGAAAGCGGTAAGGCCTGCAGTCTGAGCCAACTCATGAAAATCTTCATAAATCCCGGCTGCTCTTAAGAAATCCTCGGAAGGCCATTCACACGCCCGAACCTCCGCAGTGCGAGGCAGATTATACTTAGGCTTTGGTGCCTTTTCCTTCGAGCTTTGGCTCGATGAGCCCCTCAAAAGTCTCATCATTTTTTGAAAAATTCTGAAATTTTTAGTAACTTCAAAATAAAAGTAAACAAACTCAATAATATTGATAGTAATGACTCCTATAAGTGCCTAGGGCCTATATCATGCATCAAAACTACTTGGAACCATATAAATTTGACATGCAAGCTCAAGAACAGGGTCACCTAAGCAGCAAAAATTTGCAATGAATAAAGCACTAGAACAAAAACTAATTGGACCAATGGAGGAGTCACATACCAAGGAACAATCTCCCGAAACAGTTTTGTGAGAGGTGCTTTGAGCAAGGAGATCGAAAATGGCAGCAAAACGAGCTTGGACTCGGGCTTGAGCTGGTTATTCGTGTTTGGGGGAGGAAGAAGGAGTGTATGGGTGAAAGGATAAGTGGAGGAGGGCCACCATGGGTCCACAAGGCAGGGGGGCGCGCCCTCCACCCTCGTGGCAAGGTGGTTGGCCCCCCTGGTGTGTTCTCTGTTCCATAAATCCTCAAATATTCTAGAAAAAAAAATATTTAAATTTCAGGGCATTTGGAGAACTTTTATTTTCGAGGTATTTTTATATTGCACGGATAATCAGATAACAGACAGAAAAATATTTATTTTTATTTTATTTAATATAAATAATAGAAAGTAAAAGTGGGGTACAGAAGGTTGTGCCTTCTAGTTTCATCCTTCTCATGATCATCAAAAGGAATCCACTAACAAGGTTGATCAAGTCTTGTTAACGAACTCATTCCGAATAACATGGAACCGGAGAAATTTCGAATAACACTATGTTACCTCAACGGGGATATGCACATCCCCAATAATAAGAATATCATATTTCTTCTTGACAGTAGGAAGAGGAAATTCAAAACCTCCAAATATAATCGATGGAATTTTTCCAATAGAGTTGATACTATGAACTTGAGGTTGTTTCTTCGGAAAGTGTACCGTATACTTATTACCATTAACATGAAAAGTGACATTGCCTTTAGTGCAATCAATAATAGCCCCTACAGTATTCAAAAAGGGTCTTCCAAGAATAATAGACATACTATCGTCCTCGGGAATATCAAGAATAACAGAGTCCGTTAAAATAGTAACGTTTGCAACTACAACAGGCACATCCTCACAAATACCGATAGGTATAGCAGTTGATTTATCAGCCATTTGCAAAGATATTTCAGTAGGTGTCAACTTATTCAAATCAAGTCTACGATATAAAGAGAGAGGCATAACACTAACACCGGCTCCAAGATCACATAAAGCAGTTTTAACATAATTTCTTTTAATAGAGCATGGTATAGTGGGTACTCCTGGATCTCCAAGTTTCTTTGGTATTCCACCCTTAAAAGTATAATTAGCAAGCATGGTGGAAATTTCA
Organism: Triticum urartu; assembly: GCF_003073215.2. NCBI lineage: Eukaryota > Viridiplantae > Streptophyta > Magnoliopsida > Poales > Poaceae > Triticum > Triticum urartu. The sequence goes on along the minus strand of NC_053025.1, from coordinate 405,244,282 downwards.
CCTTCCGGTATCTTTCTTTTATTTGTAATAATATCTTTCATGTACTTAGCATAAGGATTAGTTTTGAGCATATCAGTTAATCGGATACGCAAAAAGATAGGTCTAATCATTTCAGCAAAGCGCTCAAAATCCTCATCATCCTTTTTCTTGGATGGTTTGGGAGGAAAAGGCATGGGTTTCTGAACCCAAGGCTTTCTTTCTTTACCATGTTTCCTAGCAACAAAATCTTTCTTATCATAACGTTGATTCTTTGATTGTGGGTTATCAAGATCAACAACAGGTTCAATTTCTATATCATTATCATTACTAGGTTGAGCATCATCATGAACATTATCATTAACATTATCACTGGTTTCAGGTTCATTACCAGGTTGTTTTTCAGCATCAGAAATAGAAATATCATTTGGATTCTCAGGTGTTTCAACAATAGGATCACTAGAAGCATGCAAAGTCCTATCATTTTTCTTTTTCTTCTTTTTAGAAGAACTAGGTGCATCTAAATTATTTCTCTAAGAATCTTGCTCAATTCTCTTAGGGTGGCCTTCAGGATACAAAGGTTCCTGAGTCATTCTACCAGTTCTAGTAGCCACTCTAACAACATTATCATTATCTTTACTATTCAATTAATTGAGAAAATCATTTTGAGATTTAAGTACTTGTTCTACTTGAGTGGTAACCATAGAAGCATGTTTACTAATAAGTTTAAGTTCACTTTTAACATTAGCCATATAATCACCCAAGTGTCCAAGCATATTTGAATTGTATTTTAATTGTCTACCAAAATAAGCATTAAAATCTTCTTGATTAGCCATAAATTTATCAAACTCATCTAAGCATGGGCTAGCAATTTTAGTAAATGGGATTACAACTTTATCATATCTATAGAGAGAATTTACCTTTACTACTTGTGTCGGGTTATCAAGACCATGAGTTTCTTCAATAGGTAAAGGATTTGGATTATATGTTTCTTCAACAGGCGGTAAATTAAGACCATGTATTTCTTCGCTAGGAGGTAAATTCTTAACATCTTCAGCTTTAATACCTTTTTCTTTCATAGATTTCTTTGCCTCTTGCATATCTTCAGGACTGAGAAATAGAATACCCCTCTTATTCGGAGTTGATTTAGGAATAGGCTCAGGAATTGGCTCCGGAGGTGTCCAATTATTTTCATTTGTCAACATATTATTCAATAGAATTTCAGCTTCATTTGGTGTTCTTTCCCTGAAAACAGAACCAGCACAACTATCCAGGTAATCTCTGGAGGCATCGGTTAGTCCATTATAAAAGATATCAAGTATTTCATTTTTCTTAAGAGGATGATCAGGCAAAGCATTAAGTAATTGGAGAAGCCTCCCCCAAGCTTGTGGGAGACTCTCTTCTTCAATTTGCACAAAATTATATATATCCCTTAAAGCAGCTTGTTTCTTTTGAGCAGGGAAATATTTAGCAGAGAAGTAATAAATCATATCCTGGGGACTACGCACACAACCAGGATCAAGAGAATTAAACCATATCTTAGCATCACCCTTTAATGAGAACGGAAATATTTTAAGGATATAAAAGTAGCGAGTTCTCTCATCTTTAATGAATAGGGTGGCTATATCATTCAGTTTAGTAAGATGTGCCACAACAGTTTCAGATTCATAACCATGAAAAGGATC